>NW_010269387.1:0-5192 GCF_000690775.1 Eurypyga helias
CGGTGGGGGAGGAAGAAGGGCAGCGCGACAGCCGGTCTGCTCTGTTCCCACTGCCCTTCCTGCTTCGGGAATGAACAGGCACAGCTTCCTTCCTCCTTTCTGCCTGGCAAGAACAGTCCTTCGCTTCTTGGCTTTTCTCCATCCCAGGGTGAGGACCCCATGTTCCCTCACTCCCCCCTCTCTTAAATCTCTGGGCTCCTTAGTAGCCTCTCGGCTGCGAGCAGAGGTAGCCCTGGGCTTGGAAAAGATGGCGGGTGAGGAATGGTGCCCGTGCAGCGCTGGCGGATGTTCCCATGTACACACATGTCCGTGGGGCATGTTCCTGCATTATTCCCATAGGCCGGGCAGTCGGTTTTCCAGAGGCTTTGCCAGGAGTAATCCCCCAAATCTTCACTCTCTTGACCAAAGTGCGTGTCCTGGCCCTGTGCTTCCCGAAAGTGGCTGTGGTCCAGCATCCCTAGCGAAGGCAGCACTGGTTCGCTGAGGGAACGGGCGCAAACCCCATTTACAGAGATGCCTCCTCAGCATGTGAACTGGATACCTCGCTTTCTGCAATCGCAGCAGCTTGACTCGTGAGTGTGGGGTGGGAAGGCTGTGGCACACGTAAAACCGGTTTCCATAGATTGCAGGGTGAGAAAGCCGCCTCGTGCGCCGGCCAGCCCCACGCCTGGGAAGCCACAGCTTGCCAGGTGTGGTGCAACAGGCGGCAACTTTTGGAGTCCTGTTTGCCGGCCCTTCCTTGCTGCACCTTGGGTGACTTGTTTCCCACGCTGGCAGGTTTGGTGGGGGGGAGGCGAAATGGGCTGTGCTGAGCGTGGAGGGTTTCCCTCCAGGAAAAAACCAGTGCCGAGGTGTCACTGAGCCAGTTTGTCTGCCTCTGTCCCCCAAAGACCTTGTAGTCCTGTGATTTCCATCTGTGCTTCACGCCCTTCCGAGCTCCCACCTTTCTCATTGCCACCATTCCCCGCGCCGTGCTACAGTCCTCGTCTCCTGCTCTGGAAGTTTGGGGCTTCTTGCTGGGATAGAGGAAGAAAACCAGTGTGTTTCCAAGCAGAAGGAGAGCTTGGGTTGGGCTGGAGCTGCTCCGCAGTTCTGGTTTCCTCCTGCCAGCAGCATCTCAGTAGAGGCCTGACGTTTACCGCGTACCCACGCCGGCTCTCCCGGTGCTGCTGCGCTCTGCCGGGACAGCGTCTCCCGAAGCGCTCTGCCGTAACGACTCGCGTGTCGCAAACGGGCTGGGGGGGTGGCAGGTTGTTCTGCAAAGCGCAGGATGCCCTAACGCCAGACGTGCACCCTCAGCGGGGACGCCCCCCCGAAGCAGCTCACGGAATGTCGTAGCCTCGTTGCTCTATGCTGGGAGCCTCCGAGGGATTTGTTTGTCCTAGTTAGGGCGCTTAGAGATGCGGTGTATTCTGAGCAGCGCCCCGGAGGTTATCGGGGTTTGGTGTTTTCAGTTGCTCGTGGAAGTCTGTTGGGGCAGTTTTGGTGTGCCGAGGCTGCGCAGTTCGGCTCGCTCATGCCAAGCGTCCCCTGAAACCTTCACCATGCTGGGAACGGGAAAGGGAGAAGCTCCACAGAGTTAACTAGCTAGGAATTTCAAAAATCCTGTAATAAAATACACAAACACTTTATTCACTTGATCGAGAACAATGGGGTTGGGTTTTTTTTTTTTTTACGCATTCGAGAAAAAACGTAAAGCCTCGCAGAGCTCTTGAGGGTGGAAAATAAGGAGGCGCTACCGAAATGTGAGGAAGCTGCAAACTTTCCAGGAATAAGAAAACTCATCCTTTCCTTTGATGCTGGAAATTAATTGACGCGATGTAGTAAATGACTTAGATTTTCACATGAAAGCCGCTCCGACCGCGCTGCTGTGTCTTTTTTTTTTTTTTTAGAATGGGGGCATTTTTGCCGTTTCTTGTGGGAAGCTCTGATCTTTGGTTTGGAAGCAGCGGGGAGTGCTTTCGGTAGCTTTTCGCCACGCTCGGCTAACCCGGATTCCTGCCTGGGAGAGGAACGCTCGGTGCCTGGCACGCAGCTGCAGAACTGGTCGGGAAAAGATCTGATTAAACACTTCTGCGCTTGAAAAGCGCCAGCTCGTCACAATCCCAACTGTCTGTAGGAAAGAACTGGGCTCACCAAAACTCTGAGCAGGAAGATTTGTTTGCGGCGTTGGTGCGTACACGCGCAGGGACGTGTGATCCCGTATTAGCCTGGTGCAAAAAATTACGCATTTGATGTGGAAGAGATGGCTTTTCCTCTCGGGGAAATGTTGAATTGGTCTGGATTTGGATTTTTAAATCTATAAAGGTTTTGTTTTCCCCCCCCCCAATAAGGTTTTACAGCTAAAGGAAAACGATAAAACAAATGGGTTTCAGATGCTTGCGCTGCTTTTCGTCCTCATTTGCATTTTTAGTAAAAATTGTGGCAGATTTTCAACGGTGGTTGCGAAGAGGAGGATTGAGGGGCTGATAACTTGACACAAAACGCTAGTCTGTAGCTAAATTCTCAGTGTTGTGGTGAGCAACAAGGGTTTCCACCAAATCCCGAGGGTTTCCATCAAATCCTACCCGCTCCCGGCCCCTCTGCATTTGTAATTGGGTTTCCTGAGCCTCATTTTTACAACTCTGCGGTGACTTCACTGTAAAGCACAAATGGGCCAGACAACACGAGGCCTCGAGAATACGATGGTGTGCCCCCCCGCCCCCAGCCTTGGCAGCTTTGAGGTGTTAAAAGGAAAAGGTGCTGGGAGGCGACTGCTGCTTGCCCAGAAGGCAGCTTGGATGCTGGATGCTCCCAGTCCCACATGCCAGAGCCGATGGAGTGGGTTTCCTTGGGTTTGCCGTTGTCTGGGAAGGGGTAAAGCCTGACCAAAGCTTTTCCTGTGGTGGTGGCTTTCCTTTCGTTGCTGTCCCTGTTGTCCAGCGACAGCCGGTTTCAGGCCGTAGCCGTGTGCTCCGCTGGGTTCGTAACGGTGCAGTGGAGGCTGCAATCCCCAACCGGGCAACTGGTCCAAAATGATAAAAACGCAGTAAAGTATGGGACAAAGGAGCAAATGGGAGGTGACGATTCATGGTAGGATGCAGGATGGCTATGCAGAAGAAGGGTTGTTTTGGAGAAGATGAATTTTCGGCTTCGTAGTGGATGAGCAATAAGTGATTTAATGGAGATGAAAACAAGAAGGGATTATTTCTGCCGGCCATGGGATGTCAGCCACAGGATGCCCGCCATGGGATGCCAGGGATGCCGAGAGCTTACCTCGACCCAAAAATGGGTTAAATTACCTGAATGGCAGGTGCTGGACTGCCAGAGTCCCCGTCACTTTTTGAAGTGGGTGAGATTAGGAGGAATATTTCCTGGCAGTCTTCCCCCATAACCTGCCTCGTTATCCCTGTGCTTACAACCTCGCCAGGGCTCTGGGATGCGTCACATCAGCCCCACGAAGCGAGTGAAGGACGAGGTGGCCAACGCGAGGTCCCCACGAGAGGGTAGGGGCACAGATCAGGAGGAGGCAGCCTCTCCTGGGATATAAGCCTCATGGCTCGGGAGCGTCATTGTGCAACCTCCCCATCGCGCCTCAGCGGGAAGCAGTGGCACGGAGGACGCCTCTGCGCTCTGGGCTGTACCGAGGGCCGCAGTCGGCGTTCACCCGACGGCTAAAAGGAAGGTGACACTGAGATACAGGGAGAGAAAAGAGAAATAATTGGGCTGAGACTCCTTTTGGGTGGACGGGGCTGAGATGTTTTTTCTCCCCGGGACACAAGGCAGTCTCTGTCTGCGTAACGGGGGTAGTGAGCGTGCAAGGCCTCTGCGCGCCTTTTGCAACGGCACGGGACCCGCTGCAGGCGTATCAGAGAGGGAAAAAAAATACAGGAAGGTGGACTACAATAGAAGGGTTGTCTGATAGGAAACCCCGGACAAATAAATGCCTTTTTTTCCCCAGGAAACCCAAGCCAGTTCCATAAAACGCTGAAAGATACGGGGCCACATTTTTCCAAGGGAAATGGCTGCCTGAAGAAGCTGATAACTGGGAGTGGGATTTCCCACCTCCACCCCCCCATCCCCCTTTGTGTTTGGGGAGGCTGCTGGGGGAGTAGTAGCAGGATTTCTGACGGGCAGGGGGTCCAGGTCATGGGTCTCTAGGGGAGGGAAGTCCCAAGCTGCAGTTCAGAGCAAGGAAAGGGAAATTTTAAATCATTTGCTCAGGGGGAAACAGGGAGAATCCCAGGTCACCGGTGACAATAGTCATGTAGGAGGGAGTCCTGCCTGCCTGGGGCGCCTACACTATCAACTCTGCCACTGGGAAGGGGGGTTGAACCCTGGAAAACCCCTTTGCTTTCTAGGACAGGGCTGTGTTGCAGGCTGGCACCCACTGCGGTTTCAGGGCTGGGTGTCTGTGCTCTCGGAAGCCGAGGGAGCTGCTTCCTCTCCGCTGGCTTTAGGTTTGTATTGATTTGTTTCTCTTGTGCGTTGTGTTTGGGTTTCATTCAGCAGCGATTAGCGGTCTTGGCTGTGTTTTGGGATGTTTCCCGGCTCTTCTGACATTATCTCCAAGCACGGATAAGGCAGAGCAGTTGGGAACCCTGGAGGAGTAGTTACCAATATCCGACGGCGGCAGGTCTGGGCTGCATCCATGCGGATCATGGCTGGGCTGGGGTTGTGGATGAATCCGCATTTGGAAATGTTCCCCCCTGTCCTGTTTCGCTTCCGTCAGCAGTCTTTGGGATTGCGTCTGGACCTCCCTGGGACTTTGGCTATCTGGAAGCTCCATTTTTGCTGCAGGAAACTGTTGGTGCAAAGGCTTTTGCCCCAGCCCCGCTGGTGGTGAGGGAGGTCTGGCTGGTTTATTCCCATTTGCTTCCCAGGAAGGGTCTAACTCATGAATCCTGGTCCGAATCAAGGAGAGAGGGGACAATGCACTGGAGTGGCGCTGGAGCAGCCAGGAGAAGTGATGGATGACTTCAGCCTGTGCTTTGAGAAGACCCTAATTTCACCATCCGTCCCTACCCGAAGGGTTTGTCACCTCTTTGCTGCAGCTGGCTTCCCCCTGGGGCCCCAGGGCCGCACATTTGGTGACAGCCAGGGCCTGGCAGGGGGGTGGGGACGGGGACAGGCGGATCTCGCTAACCACATCCTCAGCCCCACCGCCGTGGGTCGGGACAGCGGTGCTGCGTACCAGATGGCCGTGCCGGTAC
>NW_010269388.1:0-15279 GCF_000690775.1 Eurypyga helias
GGGCCCCTCCGGCCGTGCGGTGTGACTACCGCCAGCATGCGGAAAACAGGGAGCTCCGTCCTCCCTTGTCTCTGCCGCATAGCACACCTACACCCTCCCCGCAGCCGGTTTTAACGGGAAAAGTGCCAGTTCGGCAGGGGTGTCACACCGATGAAACGGTCCCGCAGCTGGCCTATCGTGGGGATGAAAAAGCGGGACAGGCCCTTGCTTTGGCACAGCTGCTTAAAAGTAGACAAACGGCCACAACATTCGCAGCTTTGCCTCCTTCGCCCACCAACTTACCGCTAACCTTTTAAAAACGCAGCCCAGCATAACAGAACTGCCTGCCCTTTCACCTTCCCTCTCCTGCTCGCCATCGTTTCATGTTCTCCTGGCAACCTCCAGCTGCCAGAGAAGTCTAGGTGGGCCTTTCTGTGAGGCGCTTATCTCCAGCTAACAGGCTGCGCAGACAAGCAGGAGTAACAGCGTGGTGCAGCTGATGCAGACCCTGTGCCCCACGTGTCTCATCCTGTGCCACTCAAGAGACAACCCAAATACCGACGAAGATACGCAGGTTCACAGCCCAGGGGTGTTCAACCGTGGCCCCGCGCAGCTTTTCAGAAGGTCTGGAGAAGGGGAGGGCAACGGCAAACTGGAGTTACTGCTCTATTTCCTCTGAACAGGGAAGGGCTGAGCAGAATCACGTCCAAAATGCACTCACACCAGGGCACTCAAGACACTGCATTCCCTTCCCTGATTTAAAAGCGAAATGACCACGGTGGAAGAGGCTTACTTCTGTGTTATGTTAGTTGTTTAACGCCGACTGAGACATGTGTCTTACTGTTCAATTATTCCAGATGTGCCAATGCTAATGATCATGCAATACCTTCCAATAATTTCTTGCCCTGCTGGTGGGCCGCTCCTCTCTTGGGGACACCTGGGGCTTAATCTCAGATGGTTAAATTAAGTATGTTTGCTTTACTCCCTGTTCAACATGCCATCCACAGTTGTTAAATTAATGGCCTGGCTCTCCCACATAAATAAGCCATGTGAGGCAGCTGTTCTTGGAGCTCGCACCTTGCTGTACACAGATGCACATTCCAGGAACAGGCTCCAACACAGAAGCAGCTAGACTTCATTAAACAACTTGGCAACCACCAAAGAAGGACTTTCAGAAATGTCTTTCACAGATGAACATACGCAGGCAAGAGGAGCAACCCTACTCCTCAAATTGCTGGTGTCTTCCCACCATCTGCAAGCAAGACTGTGTGGTTCTCTACACACCCCTAAGGTTTTCACTTATGGGTTGGCAGGTATTAGGGACTGTGTGAAAAAAACTGTATGTGCTTTAGGTGTGTGCGCATACACATACGCTTACATATGTTTATATATAAAGTCTTTCATATATATGCTTATTGAGGGGCACACTCAGAAGAGATGGTACTCAGAGGAATAAAATGGTACCATCATCAACATCCTGAGATTCAACAAGCACCAGCTCACAGTCCTGGGGCTGACAACAGACAGGCTGGCATCAGCTCCTGGGGACAGCCTTGGGCACTGGTGGGCAGCAAGCTGAGCCTGGGCCAAACATGCACCCAAGCAGCCATGAGGGCCAGCACTGCATGGGCAGCATGAGCAGGACACAGCCATGAGAGCCAGAAGAAGGATCACCCTTCTACTCTGTGCTCACCAATGCATCTGGAATACAGCTCTGAATGCAGGAAAGAAACCAACAGAACAGGAACAAGTTCATGGTAAGCTACTGAGACAGTGAAGCTGCAGCCCTTCCTCTATGGGACCACAGCTGGTTCATCTGTAAAAGGGGATGGCTGGATGCTGGCATCTGACAGCATCTCCGGAATTGACAGGAAAGGATGGAGGGGATGCAGCTGGCCTCTTGCATGGTGGGAGTCTGAGAGGCAGCAGGCAGAAGCTGAAGACAGCCAAAAAGTGGAGCTAGGGCCCAGAGATGATGTGCTTTCTCAAGCCTTGGGGAGTTTCAAACCCTGCCTGTAAAGTCTCAGGCAGTGTAGTCCAAGACGATGGTGGAGTCTGTTTTGGGGAGGGATGTGGACCTCTGAAGGTCACCAGAAGTACTCATAACAGGCTGTGTCTTTACCCTAGCCCTACACTCTTCTGTGCAGCCTTAAGGAACAAAACTATGAATTTAAGAAGGTAGCGCTCAAAATAAAACAAAATGCCATCAGTAACGAAGGAAACTCACTTGTACTCCAGACTGGTGTCAAAGCAGCAGTCTTCCAGCACATCCAGGGACTTCATTAGAACTAAGTTCGTGTGTTGACCAGCAACATCCCTACAAAAACAAAACAGAAACCTGAAAATTCCAAAACACATCTCTGCTCTTTAAATCATAAGGCACATTAAGCCTCCTGCTACGGCTGAACATGCCTGTGAGTAGCATTGTTTTCTTGCTCTAACACGTTCTCATATTAGTCTGTAAGCAGTAGCTATATGACTGGTCGTCTGTATCACATAAACATACTCACACAAATAATAAAACATATTCAGACCTTAAGTGTCAACCACTCCCACTACAACACCCAGAAAGAAACCCAGTACCCAGGATTTGTAAGACATGCCTGAAAGCAGTAGGGGGATACTGACAGAACATGATCTCAGCTAGACCTTTAACTATTTACAAGCTGAAAATTCATGACATTAAGATATCAGTGCTGTAAAAAGTCCCTCTCCATCTCTTCGCCTAACCTATTGATAAAAAAGGGAACATTTACATTCCACTCCGAAGACGTCATAGGGAATCTCCTCTTACAAAGAACGTACACAATTTTTCTTAATAATCAGGACATCTTTAACACAAATAACTCTATGTTTTGATACTAGGTATAGCTACATGCCCAGAAGTTTTACTGTTGCTGCAAGTCAATGCTTGGAAGAATGTATGAGACTAAGCTTTGAAATTGTGCAGAGCAGTGAAAGAGAAAACACTAATTTAGTCCATAAGAAATTTCAATATAAATTTATTAATTTCAACACTCTTTGCCAAACAAATAAAACTTAAAAACCCATTCACTCTAAAACACCAAGCTGATCTAATGTCATTCTCTCAATACCCTTTTAATGCCTGTGTGTAGCTCAGCTACACATCACCCAGAGATGGTCAACCCCCAAATTATGTGGCTTAGTCAAAGGCAGCAAGGCATCAAGACACCAAAGCACAAAGATCAGAACAGAGCAATGCTGCAGTGTTTTAAACAAAGGCAGGTGTATCAGAAGTGTTAGCTTCACTGAGCACATTAATGACTGATAGCCAAGTCTGTTTGATACCTGGGTTTGTGCACCACTGAAACATTTATTAGGGGAATATAGGCAGACAGAATCCCTAGTAGTCAGGAAGCTGGAGGAGTATTAAGCTAAACCTTACTCTTCATTTCTCGGGAATCAACGGAAATTTGCAGCTAAGGCCAACCCTTCTGGAGACATTTTCTATCAACTTTAGAACATCTTTAGAACAGCAGTGGTGTTCAGTGACAGGACGAGGGCCAATGGCCATAAACTGGAAAACAGAAGGCTCAACCTGAACATACGGAAACATTTACTCCCTGTGAGGGTGACAGAGCACAGGAACAAGCTGCCCAGAGCGGTGGTGGAGTCTCCTTCCCTGGAGACTTTCCAAAGCCACCTGGACTTGTTCCTGTGTGATCTACTCTCAGTGATCCTGCTCTGGCAGGGGGGTTGGACTAAATGACCTCTAGAGGTCCCTTCTAACCCCTTCCACTCTGTGAATCTTTTTGCTGCCAACATAGCTATAACAGCACATTCTAAAGACAGTCCATTAAACTACTTCTGTTGTAGCTGCATCCCTGTATGTGTAACTCATGATATAAGTGGACACTATCAAATGTTCAGAGCACCACTGAGACAGGAACAGATAAGAACTGGGAATTATTTTACAGTTACGTCTCCTAAGGCAGCTAGTCCCCTTTAAAAGCATATATGTGGCTCTTCTGGCTGACTGCTTTACACATGTACGTTAGGATATTATGAAAACTAATGAAGTTCTTCATGGAGAGGGCAGTGAAGCACTGGAACAGGTTGCCCAGAGAAGCTGTGGATGCCCCATCCCTGGCTGTCTTCAAAGCCAGGCTGGATGAGGCTTTGAGCAACCTGGTCTAGTGGAAGGTGTCCCTGCCCATGGCACGGGGTTGGAACCAGATGATCTTTAAGGTCCCTTCCAATCCAAGCCATCCTGTGATTCTATGAAAGAATGGCAAAATATCCAGGATAGCAGGGCGAGGCGGGAAAGGGGAGCAGGCAGCAGAAGTCTGTGAAGACTGATAATAAAAGACAACTTTTAAGGTATGTTGCAAAGCCCCTCAAGAATAATTTGCCTATGACTTGTAAATACTTTAACTCCTCAGAGCATAAGGCCACATACAGGAAAAGGGAAGTTACTTGCACACCCACATTACATAAGGTAATCCTTACCCGAATTTTTCTTCGTACAATCGTGCAATAAACATTCCCAAACCAAGGCCCATGTGGATCTGAACAGCTTGAGACTCATCAGCATTTGGTCTCCCAGGTAACCTCTCAGTCAGCATTTTCAGGACCTCCTCAACCTTCTCCTTGCATGATACAATGAAAACCGGCACCAGGAGAGACAAAGCAGTGGCTGCACAGGAGCGAGCTATGCTACTAGCAGTATTTTCACCAGAATAGGATTTCTAGGAAAATATAAAAAAGAATATTTTTTTATTTTCCCTTGGAATATGGAAATAAAACTCCTTTCCAGCACTTTAAGAATTTAAAATAAACACCTATAAAGCAAACAGCAGCACAGATATATTGCAATCTGGCAGTAAAGAGTATTTCATGTAACTACCTATGGTAACTTTTCCATCTTCCTACCCTGAAAGCAGCCTAAAACTAGGGTAAATCAGAAAAACAGTCTTATTTACATGTAGAAATGTTAAGTATGAAACTGTAAACAACGGGTAAGAGAGGATGCAACTAGAATTTAACAGCTAGTCTGCACGTGAATACATTGGTCCATCAGTAATTTTCATTTTTTTTGATGCTAACCTCTCACTACTGGACTAAACAGAGTGTGCGAATGCAGTTAATGAAGTTCTGGTTAGAAAACATTACAATACATTAGCAGGCTGGAATTTGGCCTTGTAGGACCCAAGTTCCCTTCTGCATTCACAACATAAGGAATCTCCAACCATGTTGTCTTGACCACAGAGAATCAAGAGTTAGCAGTGTCTATTCTTTAAGGTCTATACCAAGCTTTCAGTCCAACTCCACATCCTGCTTAAGAACTGCCTGATACTTAGACGGCTTCAGAATTTCAGGCTGGTTATCACACTGCAAGCACATACAATACAACTTGGACTGGCCCTCAGGGGTTCAAGAACATAAAATAAGAATCACTGTCTCTGTAAATATTGCTAAAGTATGTACATCAGAACCCTAAGGAATGGTGTCAGAATCACACAAGAATCTGATGGTCTGAGGAGAGTCTGTTCATGTTAGGTGGTTTTGTTTTGTACATACATGCTGATTATTCTAGATTTTGAAGGGGGTTTTTTTGTTTGTTTTTAAAATTTCCTCTCTTCAGGTATCCTCACATGTAGTTTGCACTGTTTTAGTAAGACTCAACACAAATGCAAATACAAGTGTAAAACACAACAAAAGGAAAAAAAGCCAAAACAAACAAGTGAAAAATAAGAGCACAAAAAGTTTTGATTCTCCTGTATTACAACTACTACAGGGCAAAACTCCACACTAAGAACTCCAGGTATGAAATACAAATTGCCTTTTAGACCACCATATGTACCTGGTAGAACCACGGGAAGACTTGACCTTTAGGGTGATAGCGACTATTCACAATACTGAAGAGGGTCTCTGTCACCATAGACAGCCAGTTTTTTGCAGAAATAAAATCAGGTTCAGTCTGCAAAAATAAAACCAAAACATTCCTTGTTATTTTTTCTTAAATCAGGTTGTACCTAATTTCTTAAATCAGCTCAGCAGCTGATGAGCTACGATCCATCATGATTTACATGCACACCCTCCAGACACTACTTTTGATCGGGTATATATGCAGTGAAAGCAAAACCGATGAGAAAAGAGGCTGGCTGGTTTCCATGTCCACTACCTCATCTGACAAAACCAGCAAATAAACGTGTTAGTCATGTTTCTTGTGAGAAGGCGTTACACGCTGATCGCTTTTGTACTGATCACACAGCAGCTACCAGATGGCATTTGCTGGGCAGGGTGAAATCTGAACTGCAACTTGTGAAGTACTTCACGTCTACTTACCCAGCCCCCTCAAACACCTGGTCATATTGCTTCATTACACTCCAACTAAGAGTAGAGAGTCTCTTTCCCAGGTTGACTCACCTCAGGCATCCCTTCAGTGTCTGAGGAAAGGCTGCTTTCATATTTGGCTACAGCAACTGCAAGACCAGTTAAGGCAAAAATAGAGTTTCCTTTCACCACGGGGCTGTCTCTGGACAGAAAAAGGCAAACAGTTAAGAAGCCTAACAGAGATACAGGCAACAAAACATGTGTCTCGGTTCAGGAAAGTTACACTACAGGTGGTCCATGAGGGAAGGCCTTTGCAGCTCGCAAGTTTATTGTGTTGTCTTCTAGCTCAGCAAGTCTATCACATTCTGTCTTCAGGAATTAAAGAACAAATGAGGGAGAGAAGTGTTTCAGTCTTTTTTCTTGTTTGTCTTTTATATAAAGCCTAACACACACAAAGTTGTATAGAATCAGAAGCTTGCTTCCACTATACCAAGGACTGCCATCCTGCAGAGCAAGTAGCACCCACAGAAATGCACCCGTTGGTCCTAGCTAGTACCTCCTCTACACAGGACAACACAAAAAGATCATTTCTTCACATAGAGAATGCCAGACAGGCAGCTGCCACTTCACTGTAACAGCACCTCTTGAGGAGACTTAGCAGCCATCACTGAAATCTCAGCTTAAAAAAAAAAAAGTTCTGAGTTACTGTCCTATGCTATAAAAATATTAACACCATGGAAAATGAGAAGATTCAAAGAGTACTAGCTTTTACCCCAGTGCAAACCTTTAAGGACCTCAAGAGGGAAAAAAAAAAAAAGACTCTGCCACCTACAAGTAAGAGAATATAACTCTGTTCAGTTTCATGAAAAGATGGATGTCAATAACCCAGTCATTCCCAGAAAAACATACTGCAATATAACCCAGCTGGAATTCTCTTACTTCTTTTACAATTGCAGCTGAACAATATTACCATACACCTACAGTCTTACACTAGACCAGTACACCGGGCATTACAGTTTCTGCACCACCCTTCCACTTCTAAAAACTTCCTGAAAGCCATGTGATAATTCCAAATGAACAAGCCTGTCACAATCTGAAAACATATAATTTCCTGCCTTATGGGCAACTGGGCACAAGAAAGACACCTTAGCAAGAAGTGGGACAGTTCTGAAGAGCCCATACTTCACTGAAGACCAGCCAACTTCGAGATAAATGAAGCTACTCGAGGCAAAGTGACTGTTAGTTAAAAGACCCCAGACTAACAGTGCATGTAGCACTACCCAAACTATGCAAAACATTATCCATCAGCCTTTCTAATAGACACAGTCAGTGGTAAAAATCTCAAAGCACAAGGTGGGGAAGAGCTCCCTTCCCCAACAGCAGTCATGTGAAATCAGGTAATCAGCAGGTAAATTGCAGAAAATATTATTTTACATCTTCTGTCACAAAAAGAGAACTTATTCTCATCCGTAATAAGTTACCAGTTCTTACCTGGAAGTACCTTTGATGACATCGGTCAACATATCTCTGACCCTGCAACCAAAACAGAAAGAATTTATACCATGTTCATTATACTATCGCATGAACTCAGCTATCTTCCCCTTACGCATGTCCATTCTAGGTTAACAATTATCTGTCAGAAGACAACACAAATTGATCACAAGCATTAAAACTGTAAAAATGCTTACATACCACCCAATATTTCTTCAAGCTCAGGTGCACTATCAGAGGGCTCTTATTTGACTTCATCACACATATAATAAAATGCAGGTTCTTGCAATAGCCATAAATCTGGTATTTGAGCTGTTACACAGAAGTTTCTGGATCAACGAACTAGGTCGTAGCATAGTAAAATTAGAGTGTTTTACAATGGACAACAACGATTTATCCGATGCTTACCATACTCCTGGAAACCACTACGGGCAGTTATGCTGTTAGACAGTTAAGTAACCGTTTCTTATACATTACTGTAGTTGATTTGTAACAGGCTACTTATAGAATCATAGAATGGTTTAGGTTGGAAGGGACCTTAAAGATCAGTTTTGCATTCATATCAAGACAGAAGCAGAGATACATTGCATCTTCTATATTGCCAGGTTTGGGTGAGGAAAGAGATCCTCTATACCACAACATACAACACCACCCCAGCCATGACTATCATCCTACAGGAAAGGATAAACTCCAATCACAGTTTCACAACAGGTGACTGCAAGACTAAAAACTGCATGCCTTGTAAAATAGGGCTGTATAAGACTGCGTTATGCTCAAGCTTCAAAAGAAACCTACTCAGGCTTTCCTTCATAACACTACTGGTTTTGCACACAGTTTCAGAGCCACCTACACTAGAAACAGGCCAACTTGGCAAACACCAACGCAAAATTTCACAGTACTTATACAATAAAGCATTAACACTGAAGCTTATATCAAGCTGTCCACAATCCGGTTAAACCCAGTGGGCAACACAAATGCTTACTGGGTACTGAAGCTACAGCCCTGAAGCACCAAGCAATTAATGGGGAAAGGAAAAAGACATGAAAGTTAACACCAGGCTCCTGCTTCACTTATTGCTTTGATTTCTCTACTGTATAGGGAATCTGTTCATTCTGACATAGGTTACATCAACATTGTTTACTGTTACAGAGCAGATACCAGTTCAGGAGAAATCTACAAAAGCAGCATTACTATAGGCATTCTTCTCACCTGGAAAATGCTTCCTCTTTATACCCTATCAAGAAAGTGATTGGCCGGAGCAACAATAAAAAATTGTTCCACAACTACATAAAGAATCTGTTCTGCAATACCATATCATTACAGATCTTACTATGAAACCCTCTAATCCAGACCTAGCTGGAATAAAAACAGACACAAATTTTGTATTCCTGTTGAGTGGGAGTTAGTAACACCTATCTGACTGAAAGGGGCAGAGGGCATTTCAGTTTTAGCATACGCATGGCTAAAGCCTGACTGGCAGACACGGTCCTCAGCTGACTGAATCGGAAGTAGCTGGGGACATAAATCAGGACATAAACCAAGCCTCACGTGCTTGGTTTAAAACAACATCCTCAGGCTCAACATTGCCAACTTACCATACAAGCTGAGGAGTGTCTCAGTTCACTTTAAATACCTCATACACTGGCTTATATTTATTTTATCCAGACATTTTCAGTGAGAAACTCCACAAGTAAGCTTTGCTGTTTGCATAATCCTTTTGCTTTAACATAACAAAAAACAAATACAGTTTTCCATTCCTTCCAGTTGCTCACCCTTCAATGTTTCAGACACTGTAGAGGGGAAGGTACCTGAGAACCTGTGCATATGGGAATCCTTAGTCCCCGCCCCCCACCGCCATTAGTGCTCATACACTTTTTAAACTTGCAAAACTAAAGACTTTGACGTCTTGCCACCCTCTGCTCACTCACTTGCTGTTACAAGTGATAAGGGAGCAGACAGGCACTTCCTTACCAGAGCCAGGCTGTAAATTGTTTGTACTGCACCTCTTCAGGATCCTCTTTTCCATGTTTTAACTGCATCTCCAGCTCTGCCTGCCTCCCCTGCAGAATTACAAAATAAGTCAGAAGCGGCCAATATGTGGCAAATCATCATAAACTTTATTCAGAGAACATTTAGTTAATGGATGCAGCCTTTCACTTGCAAGCTACTTCGTAAGTGAACCTGACTGCTTTTCGTAAGAATTCCCACTGTAATGCACAATATATTCAGCAAAATAATTCGTATTTTTTTTATTCTGAGTGAGGAAAACAAGCACAGATGGCACAAATGGCCACAGATACTGAGACATCTCTCCCAGTCCACGCAGAAGGCCCAGATGCCTTGGGAAGGGGTACAACAACCAGGGAATGAGATTTGGAAACCTGTTAACCAAAATGGATTCTAAAAACAAAAGATCACTTACGTGATTCATTACTTAGAGCAGAATTCCTCTTTTTTTTTTTTTTTTTTTAATGACCCCAACCTCCCTGTGACCTCCTACAACAGTTCTTTCTGTACCTTAAAGGAGATGATATGGATTCTGGCCTCTAACAATTTTTATCTAAATGTGTTAAGGAGCTTTGCTTTGATGTTCAGTCTCCAACTGTGAGACAACTACATCTCAACTTGTGTAGGCTTTCAGTTACTGCTAGCACATAAGCTGTTTTCCAGGTACTGAATGCTTGTAGTTTAGGTGTGCACAAAAACCTGAGAAAACAAGAGAGTCAATCTTGTAAATCAACATGTCACTCAAAAGGTGACTCTCCACAGAGGTTAAAGGAGCATATACAACACACTGACTGAAGACTGCACAGCAAGTATACAAAAACCAACTGTGGTTTACCCAAACACATGAACACTGGCTTAAGTTCTATACTACATTAAGACCTGTAAGATCATGATGATGAGGTCAGTCTTGGTCTCAAAAACATGCTGGCAGAAGTGCTTAAGCATGTGAGTGGACATAATAAAAGACAAGAGTACTTTCAGGTGTTGTACTGGGTTTGTGTGGTGGGGTTTTGGTAGCAGGTAAAGGGCTACTGGGGTGGCTTCTGTGAGAACCTGCTGGAAGCTTCCCCGGCTCCAAGATGGACCCATCTCTGGCCAGGGCTGAGCTCAATGACCGTGGTAGTGCTTCTGTGGTAACATATTTAAGAGGAGAAAAAACCTGCTGGGGAACCAGCAGCTGAGAGAGGGGTGTGATGTGAGAGAGACAGCCAGGCAGACCCCCAGATCAGTGCGGCAAGGTGGCCAGAGCTGTTTCCCCTCAGCCCATGGTGAGAGGGCAGGCTGTGCCCCTGCAGCCGTGGAGGGTCATGGGGGAGCAGAGACCCCCTGCAGCCTGGGGAGGGCCCCACGCCAGAGCAGGTGGCTGTGCCTGCAGAAGTCTGTGACCCCATGGGAAGCCTGTGCTGGAGCAGGCTGATCCTGAAGGACTGTACTCCATGGAAGGGACCCATGCCAGAGCAGTTTGTGAAGAACCGTAGCCTGCGGGAAGGGCTCTCGTTGGAGAAGTTGGAGGAGGACTATCTTCCATGGGAGGGACCTCACACTGGAGCAGGGGCAGAGTGTGAGGACCCCTCCCCTGCGGAGGAAGGAGCAGCAGCGACAAGGTGTGATGGACTGACTGGGAAGACCCCATCCCCCTGTGCTGCTGGGGGAAGGAGGCAGAGAAATGGGGAGCAAAGCTGAGCCCAGGGAGAAGGAAGGGGTGGGGAGAAAGTGGTTTTAAGATCTGGTTTTATTTCATGTTACCCTACTCTGATCTGATTGGTGACAAATTAAATTCATTTTTTCCCACTCAAATCTGTTTTGCCAATGACCATAACAGGTGACTGCTCCCTCTCTTTCCTTGTCTTGACCCACCAACCACTCCTCATATTTTCTTCTCCCTATCCCACCACAGGGGGGACTGTGTGAGTGGCCGTGTGGTGCTCAGCTGCCGCCTGGGCCTAAACCACGAGTAGTGTCCATAGGGAAAAAAAAATCTTCACGAGTGTTTTGGTGAACTGGACTCTAGGAATGCCTGCCTCCAAACTGTAGAAATGATTACTAGCTGTTCAGAAATGCTGAATTATGTACTGTCCAGAGTACTCCACTTATACTGTAGAGTATTTTGGCCATCTCAGATGAAATGTACTATAGAAGTAAAAAGAGTTATTAAAGATAGTAGGTCTCCAGTGAGGGACTTCTGAGGCAACAACAAATAGGATCTACTGCCCTGTGAAGTGTCATGAAATCCTAGAGAGGCTTTCAGAAACAAGCCTGGTAAATGTCAAGCTTCTCCTGAAACCTGCCTCAAAGGGGAAGCAAAACAGGAAAGTAATTAAACACAAGCAGCAATGGCCCCCTCTGCAGTCACGACCTAAAATTACAATTTGAATAGCTGCTGCCTGCTTTGTAATGGAGCTGGCTCAGCTGAGAATCTGATATTTTGCCGATGGCTAAGATAAAATTTGTTTTGAAAGTGTTAGAGAAGCATATGCTTTGCTGTGCAGCAAAATGAGGAACAGTCAAAGCTTCTAGAAGTCACTCAGCAACCTGAGATGCTCACACTGAAAACAGCTGATGTGGCCTGAAAATACAAACAAATAAGCCCTTCTAGCAGCACAAAGAGAACCTTCTAGAAGGCAGCTATTTGTTGAAGGTTTTTCGATCATTTCAAAAAAAATCCATTACATAGCTCTAGGTATCAGGTCAGCTAACCTAATGAAAGAAGGTTTTAAGATATTGCCTAATCATCAGATTGGGTGGAAAAATCAATAGACAAGTCCTTCACAGTGTGATGACATTACATGCTGGTTAAGAGATGTTCTATTTAAGAAATTATTCCTTGATAGCTTCTGTCTCCTTTGTAATACTATTATTATAAAATTTATACACAAAATAATAGGTTACAGCTCTAGCTAAAATTTCACATTCTAAAAATTCTAAGAATTGAGAAATTCTGCAACTTAAAACAGGAACAAGACTGCAAGAACCTGAACTGTAAGCAGAAGTTATATTTCTACAACGTAACCCAGACTGTGCTGACATTAACTGAAGACTCATTTTTTATTTCCTTTTCATAAATTTTATTATTAACACCTCAAGCTTTATTTTTAAATTGCTCTAACTTGCATGGATGTTCTTGCTGGTAAAAATAAAACTCATAACACTTGAATGAGCATTAATGTGCACAACATCATGTACCTCAAAATTACCTGCAGGACTGCACTGTAGGTTCGACTCATAAATCCTAACCAGGACTGCGGCAGCAGTATGGACCGGTGCCATTCAGAAGGCTGAATGTTAACCTGTGCAACACACCAGAAAGAGTAGAAGCGGTTACATTAAATTCTAACATATGCAGGATGTACGTTCTCCAAACTGTGATTTGCAGGCAATCTTTTTCTCACAAGACATTACATACAGCTGCAGGAAGCTAAAATTATGACGTACTTTGTTTTCCTTTCTGGTTTTACTCACACCACATTACTTGCAACTTCACTACCCAGGCCAGACAAAACTAGCTGCTTCAGTTCAATAGATAATTGATCCCAGAGAGAGCAGTGGAATTACATGTGGCAGTAAGCACAACACTTAGTAGCACTGGTAGACAAAAATACATGAGTAACAAAGATGTTAGTGCATTTTATGTTTGTCGTGGGTTTTGTAAATCTTAGCTGCTTCTGAAAGCTTTAAACAGACATTTAAAATAAATGCAGATACTTTAAATTAAATACAAGTAGATGACTATCTAAAATACAGGGCAGATGATTCAAAAGGAGTTCACACCCATGACTGGGGTACATACTGTGTTCAAGTATATAGTGGAAAACTTCCTTTAAGCAAAGGAATTGTTAAAAAAGAGAAAGGAATCACAAAGCTTCTTTCTAGGAAGCACCAATATAGAACTAACAAGAGGAAAACAACAGTGCCCCAAAAACAGTTTAAAGAACTATGCAACTGCTCTCCCTCCCCAACTCCAAATGACACACAGGTGTGACAGCCTCACTTTCACAACCGAAGAATAACTCCAACAGTCAACTACACAATCTGATGGATGTCGACAGACTTCCGCCGGCAACCAAGGTTGTTCTCTTCAGTAAGCACCACAGCAAACTGACTCAAACACTTTTCAGAGCATGTTGAAAATCAAAAATGAAGTCAAGTGATCGCAGTAACAAGACATTTTCTAGCCTTTGGTAGCTTCACGCAGTAATTGCACGAGTAAGTTAAACAGAATGGGTCACAAATTCAAGGCCACTGAGAAGGTTTTTCCAGACATCAGTCCTGCATGATATATGTACCCTTCTCCCTGCAATCTGCACATTATGCAGTTTAGAAATCAAAATATATTAATTCACAAAAAAATGTGTATCACAGCTCATTAGTAGAGTCTCTATTACCCTCTCTCCATGACTGTCTTAATTGCAGCAACATTTTATTAAAGATAGGAGTTCAGGTGTCCCCTCCTTTTAAACTGCTGTGTTTTCAGACCCACAACAACATCAGGTCCATAATTAAAATGGTGAGAGTGCATTGTTGTATCTCATCATATTCCACAGTGGGCATACAGAATTGCTACCATCATATTATTTCCACTGTCTGCCTGTACCAAAAAGATGAAAAAAAGGTCATCGCAGCCATTTAGACTCCACTGGAAGGAAGTTATTTAATCTCAGCAGTTTCCAGGGTAATTGGTTTTTAATAAAGGAAAGGGAAACATGTCAGGTTGAGGTGAGATGGGATATCTGTCTCTCAGTATCCACTGTTCAAGGCCTACCCTTTCTATTTCTAAATTAAAAGAACATGTCAGACTTCTTGAGTTATGGAAAAACCCTGTAATCTGTGATCAAAAACTGCGCAAAACCCACCTACACCAACTAATCTTGCCAGGCTTAATCCCAGAAGGTTGCTTTTTCTTTCTAGTTATTCCTCCTGGTTTGGTTTTTTTTTTTTGGAGACTAGTCACTATTAACAAGTAAAACACTCCATTCCTAAAGGTATGCAAACCCCCTCCTTTTCTCTACTGTGTGTTCCACTGGCCTCCTCTATACAGAACGGTTAACCAAGATAAACAAATGGACTCCCCTTGTCAGTTAATTGCCTTCCTAAGCCTTCTTGCTTCACATCCTCCGTCTTCTGCCCCTCATGATCAACATAAAGCAGTCGATATTATTTCTTTCCATGGATTTTATAACAAAACAAAGGGCTGTACAAAAGCTTCATGCTCACTGTCAGTGGTGATCTTAAGAGAGCTTTGATTCAGTACTAATACATCTACACAAATATACCATCTAAAAGTCAGCCAATCAAAAGATACGACCTATTCCACCCCACAGCCAATACAAATATGCCTGCAGGGAAAAAAAAAAAAATTCTCATCTTTAAATGATTCAGTAACACTAGTCCTTCCTTTTTAGCTAACATTTTATTCACAGTCCTTCATCAATTTCTCCAACTAGCTGACGTGCAGTGAAGGCTCCAGTCAGAACTGTTTGCCTTATGTCATGATTTAACTCCGGCTAG
>NW_010269389.1:0-10856 GCF_000690775.1 Eurypyga helias
TATCCACTCTCCACCCAGCCTGTCAGTCTGTACTGTAAAGATGGAATAATCTTAAAAGACAGGACATGAATTGCAAAGCTCCACAAGGAGCCATGGCTCAAACCCACCTAAAACACTGCCTTAGGAAAACCAGTCAGCTTTAGGTGTTATCTAAAGTAAATCTTACTCTCTCTTCAACTTTCCCCACATTTACTAGATGTAGTCTGATACTTCAGAATTACTTCCTGCGGCTTTACTAGAAACCATCATATTTCTACATTTTCTAAAAGAATTTTTCCTCGTAAGAGCTCAGCTTTAAGAAAGGATTTTTTTTCCTTTCACTTTTCCAACACCAATATTGTTTCCCAGCTGACCTGCCTCCCATCCAGCCTGACATTTACAAGCTGTGCTGGAAGTTCTCCTCCTCCACTTTTCTAACCTTATTAGTGGCATACGGAGCGTATCACAGAGACAAGGTTTCAGATCGGCCGCCTCCCCCTGAATGCCAAACCCGGGACTGTTTACACAATTAAACAGCTTAGTCTCAGCACTGTTCAAAAATCTCTGTCTCCTGTTAACAG
The DNA here is from genome assembly GCF_000690775.1 of Eurypyga helias. Classification (NCBI taxonomy): domain Eukaryota; kingdom Metazoa; phylum Chordata; class Aves; order Eurypygiformes; family Eurypygidae; genus Eurypyga; species Eurypyga helias. Next base: position 561 of record NW_010269389.1, read on the forward strand.
CAACACGTAAAGAACTTAAATAGCCACGTGTTATCATGTGCCACTTTACACATGGTTATGGCTATACACCGGCGCATCCACTACACCAGATTAGAAATGTCAGTAAACACACTTACTAATTTCCAGTAAGACTTTTGAAATAATTTTCACACATAGCCGTGAGACACCCTGTTTAACACAGAAAATCCTCTTCAACATGCAGAAGTGGAAATATAAAATGAATTATCATTTCAGGTTGTATGTGCAAAGGTATAGGTTTTGTTTTCCATCACAGAAACTGTGAAAAAGGAGAAGCTAACTGTAATGCTTTACAAAACAACTCACTTTCATACAGAAAAAGACATTTATAAAATTTAGACAAAAATTTTAGCTCCAAAACTTAGTGTGGCTCTAGTATTGAATTATTGCAAGCACAAGACTGACTTTTATTTTGACAGCTTACAGTTTTAAAAGGAGCAAAATGATTTCTGGGCTGAAACTGCTGCTCTGTTTAATTATCATTATCCTATAAATGACATCAAGAACAATATCAGACTGGAACTGGCACTACTATACTGGAAGTGGATATAGGTAATTAAAAGCATGAAGGATTTAATTTCAAATGAAACATCTGGAGCACAGAAAATAATAATTAAATGCAATATAATACTTGGAATACTCAGAATAATGTAATATACTTAGAAACAATGCATGCTCGTCCCACCTGCCAGTTCTATGATAAAATTAACATGGTGTAAAAAAAAAAAAAAAAAATTTAAAAAAAATCACAAACCAGCAGGATGAATTTACACTTTGTAAAGTGTATTTCTCTTAGAACTGTTTTCATTCTGCATATTTTGAACACAGAATCTAAGTTTTATCCTCCTGTGAAATGAAATTGGTTCAAGTCTAGTTTTCATAATACTTTATCCATCCCAGAAACCATAAAGAAACAGCTTAACAACAACTATAATCAACACAATAACTGGAAGATTTTAAGTAGGACTGCAAAAATGTCAAAAAATAAAGATTTAAAAATTCTATACATGAAAATTTCCTAGTTTTGTTAAAACACAGTAGAGGGACATAGTTAAAGTGGTTATTTACAGATTTTAGCCAATACACTCAATCAGCAATTCTGCTGATCCACTGACCTCTACAACTTGGACTACACAAATCAGAGAATCACAGAACGGTTTGGGTTGGAAGGGACCTTAAAGATCATCTAGTTCCAACCCCCCTGCCATGGGCAGGGACACCTTCCACTAGACCAGGTTGCTCAAAGCCTCATCCAGCCTGGCCCTGGACACTGCCAGGGATGAGGCATCCACAGCTTCTCTGGGCAACCTGTGCCAGTGCCTCACCACCCTCTCCGGGAAGAATTTCTTCCTCACATCCAATCTAAACCTCCCCACTTTCAATTTAAACCTGTTACCCCTTGTCCTGTCACTACAGGCCCTTGTAAAAAGTCCCCTCCCAGCTTTCTTGTAGGCTCCTTCAGGTACTGGAAGGTGCTATAAGGTCTCCGCAGAGCCCTTATAATGTAAATAGAAAAGATTACTTTTGTTTAAGGTCCCACCTCAACTTATTCAGCCCTTGGACCCCTCTTATTCTCCCTTCCCGAATCTCACAAAATCAGAAGCTTGAAAGGGTACAAGGAACTGCCGCTGAGGAAGGAGGAACATCCTGGTTTCTTGAAGGTTTGAGGAGGAAAAAGTGACTGCAGGACAACGTAAGTATCTGACAGAAAGGAAGAGGACTGCTGAGATTGCTGTCAGGTAGGAAGACAAGGAGACTTGCTCTCAAGTCTCCCCCAGAAGACCTATGAAGCCCCTTCCCTCCCTCAGCTTTCTCAAGGCACTTACTGGGATTTCACCTGCCGGGAAGTCGCCCTTGACCCGTCTTTTTTCATCTATCAAATAAGTGCCCACAGCAATTCTTGCAATCAAAAATCCTATATGCACCAGGACGGGTCTCAGAGTTCTTTCGTACCTGAAGATTTACTTTCATCTCAATTACTAACCAGCAAAGAGTTAACTCTAAATGTCAACCAGGTTTCCATAGCATTTCCCATATGAAATTCTGCATAAGCTATCAGCTTTATCCCAGCGGTAAACTTCAAAATTTATTTACAATATTGACATTTTTGCTAATTCTAGAAAGTCAAACAAGTAGTTATTCACTGTAAAAGATTATGTTAAAGGAGCATAAGTAAGTATTACATTGAGTTTCTAACAAGATACACTTGAAAGTTCAAAAATGTAAAGCAGCTTTGCATAGAAAGCAAGAGACGAAGTATTAAATGTTTTCTCTGACTCTTGCCAAACGTCCCGCTCTGTAGTGATGGATGAGGTTTCCTGAGGCTAAGATGCCAAAGCCAATTAGCCATGTCAATCCACAAGAACTCCAGCTGCCAGGATCTAACTTTATTACTGTATTACTTAAAAGTGAAGACATCAGCAATGTTTAAGTTCACATGACTCCTAATTTTAAAACCTGCGTTTTAAGGATTTAGGGTGGGGGTAGTGACAATGACCTTAAGTTTCAACCTTTTCAAATCATCACAGAGTGCCATGACTTATCTGTAATTTGATTATGTAAAGTATTCTGTTAATCAAATTAGTCTACATTATGCCCTACTCAAAAGAAAGACTTGATCTTATTTCCCTCCTCATATGAGTTCTATGTAATGCTTATATTTAAAAGTAGCAATTTATTTCAATATTGCCTGTTCCAGTTGCCAAACTGCCTATCCCACAGAACATGATATGTGTAAAGTATATAGCTAACCCATTTATGGCATCTAATTCTGAATTCCAAAATAAAATCTTTGGAAAGTGTCTTGAGCATTTATCGACTTGAATACAACATGCACAAAGCCTTTGATTATTTGAAAACATCTGCATTTAATTTCTAAGCAGGGAGTTTGGAAATGTCAATCATGCAATACACTTCCCTGCACAGTCATCAAAATAAACTCATGGATTCCATGAGAGGGTAACATTTTCCTTAGAACCACAGAATGGTTTGAGTTGGAAGGGACCTTAAAGACCATCCAGTTCCAACACCCCTGCCATGGGCAGGGACACCTTGCACTAGACCAGGTTGCTCCAAGCCTCATCCAGCCTGGCCTTGAACACTTCCAGGGATGGGGCACCCACAGCTTCTCCAGAAAATGTGTTCCAGTGCCTCACCACCCTCTCCATGAAGAACTTCTTCCTGATATCTAATCTAAACCTCCCTGCTTTCAATTTAAACCCATTACCCCTTGTCTTGTCACTACAGGCTCTTGTAAAAAGTCCCCTCCCAGCTTCTTTGTAGGAAAAATCTTCACATTTCTCAATCAAGCCTAAACTAACACATGATTAGCTTTCTTGAGATTTGGTCTTTAAAATCTAAAGGATAAAATCCATCAATCTTGGTTCTTTTTCCTGAATTTCATAAATCAGATTATATTGAAGTCCCTCGTCATTGTCACAAAGTGCATTTGTGATGCCTCACTGTCCATGCTGTGACACCAGCCATAGCCCAACTGTCATTCTGGAAATGAGGGTCTGACTCTGCCTGACTTTAAACCATGAGACACAGTAAATGATGTGATGGCCACAGAAATAATCCTGGATGAGTCTGCCTTCTATGAAACGGAAAAGATGTGAGTTCTTTGTTTTCTACCTCATTTTTCCACGAAGATCCACGCAGTAAGGAAGCAGAAAATAATGGAAGAGACTCTCCTAAATCCAGATGTCAAAATAGCAGAAAAATACCATTCTGCAACAAAAGGCAGGACTTAGCAAGGAACGTAGCATGACCTGACAGAAGCAGAAGAAAATAACTCTTCACAAAATCCCCGGTAACAATGTGGACCAAATAGTGGCATTTTTGCTACTATTTAGGAGTGGGGATTCAGGACTCTCAGCTGAGCTTCAAAGCTGAGATGCGTTAAGGAAGAACAGTAGCCTCAGGGTAAGCACACGTGAGTTGGTATCGGTGTCTAAATTGACACCAAAGACTACTTGTTTCTTGTCAGCACTAAAATTAATGGTTTAACTGGTGGTTGAAGTTCAACTTTCAACTACAGCCAGTGGCAAGTCATAGCCTGAGGCAGCTTGTCCCTGTAACAGCAGAAATTCTGCTGCGTGGACTTTTCCCTGGGAGCTCTTTTACAGGGGTATTTTCCTCTTAGTTAACCAGAAGGTCAGGCGCAGAATATCACAGGGTCATTTAGGTTAGAAAAGATTGTTAAGACCATCAAGTCCAACTTTAAACCCAACACCATCAAGCCCACCACTAAACCATGTCCCTCAGCACCACATCTACACGTTACTGAAATCCCTCCAGGGGCGTTGACTTTCCGGTATGGACATTACTTCTGAAATACTAGAAGACACAAAAAAATTCCAGGTATTCCTATCTCGGCTAATATGCTAAAGAACAGCTAAGACCCCCCCATCCCAGCACTCCTTGTATAATGTTCGTGCTAAGCATGAAAGCACACAGCAAAATTCTAATTATCTAAAAAGAAAAGGGAGGAGTGGTCAAATCCATTTTACTAGAATCCAATGCTTCTGAAGACTTTAAAATATGTATTAGGTAAAAGTAAATCCATCCACCCTTCTTCATTCTGGACTGCCTCCATCTTTTGACTAAAACTGTCCCTCACAGAGGATAAAAGGAGCCGGTCAATGCCTTGTTTATAAAACGTCAGTTTATGAGTTTAAACAGAAAACATTTTCTTGTATTACAATAAATAAACGGTGTAACCAAATATTAAAGGTTTGCCAAAACCAATTTGACATGTTAAATGCCTATTCTGTCACAGAATTACCAGTGAAGAAGGGGCAATCGTGAACTTTTTTTTGCTTCTGAAAGCTACTTCTGAACTGGTACACAATGCTTTATAGCATGTTACAGTGCCAAGTAATAACTTCTCAGATCTGCAAGTTATGCAAATGACAGAAATGTGGTTTTATCGTCAAACAGCCCATTACTCCAAAAAAAAAAAAAGTCAACTTTCAACCTGTATTACTCATCGTATCTTTGTGCATTTAACTGCAACTAGCACAAGGTATTACTTGAGACAACCATAACAACTGGGACACACTGGCAAGTTTTGTATAGAAAGCGTTCAATAAGCTGGTGAGAAAAAACACCCAGGAATGCTCAGTGTCAGAGCACTTCTTCTGTGCAGGTACCTTCCTTCACAATATTACCAAACTACAGGCCCAGCAAAAGCCCAGCATAAAAGCAGATTTCTGTTGTTGCTTTTTCTCTTGCCATAGCAAGTCTCATTCCTCTTTTGTCCCTCCACATATCACCCCCACAAACCACGAGCCACTAACAACACATTCAGTGTATATGGAAAATTATATTGGAGGACCCTTGGCTTCAAATATTTGAACTATGTTTTATCCTGTGCCCTATCTCTGTCAAGCCTGTTGTCTGCTTTGCTGCTTCCATGTGCCATGTCTCAAATCAGGCTAATGGCTTTGATTTTTTTTAAATATTGCAAAGCATGAAGATTTAGCGGTATTGTCAATCACTAGGACTTCCATCTTGTAAAAAAACGCATCTGGAGTTAAAGCTGACTGAAGAGTACAAGACTCATTTCTCTGTTAGATCCCCAAGGATTTCTTTTTAAGCCTGTGCTTCAGCATCGCCCCGAGACCAAATATTTCAGGCTTTAAGAGCACAATTTACATGTGGCCTTCGCACTGACTGGTTGGAATAAACAAAGATATAGCCAAAATGAACCCAGATTTAGTCTCTTTAGGCACCTGAACAACAATTCAACTGTGAAATAGCTTGGACTACTTTAAAAATGCAAGAAACTGCTCAGCTGTATTACTTGTTCTCTGTTGCGTACAGAAGGGGTGCATCACCCGCTGGAACGCCTTGGATCAACTTACCCGGTTCAGTGTTTGTTTAGTATGAACAATATTCCTTGGTAGCTTTAACTATTTCTTAATTAGAGTTGAACTGCAGATGAAAAAAGCATTTCTGAAATAGCAGACATCGGGAGAGGAAGGAGCTAGTAGGTCTGAGAGAAAGCATCAAGGTAGGCAGGCCCTCAGCTTCATTAGCAGGCTGTTCAAGTGAACAAGGCCACGGGAGATCTCAGAGGTTTCTCAAAGCTCTTGATGTTTTTTGGTGTACAAAATTTTGAATGCCTTCCCTTACTGAACTCTTCTTACACCCCTGACTGTCCTCTCAGCATTTCTATTCCTTACTGCTGGTCTTTAATGCACGATCTCCACATTGCATGGCATCGGGGAAGATGCAACCTTCTTCCCATACTCTGCTTTCCCACTGCTGATGACAAGCATGACTATACATGTCTCACTTCAAAACAGTTGTCTCCTCCTCGGTACAGGAGGACCTACGTACAATACTTCAAAACCAGCAGATGCACTGATGACTTAACATCCACATGGCGATAAATAAAACACGGGATCTTCATATTCCTGTGTAAACTTTATCCTGATCCAATTGCTAACAACAATTTCTCTGACTCTCATATCCAGGACTTAAATAATACCTTCTCTCTCTGTCACTCTTCCAAGGCTTTTGCTAAATTTCTCTTTGTATTAATTGCAACAAAATGAAAACCTTAGAATGAGGTATTCACCTGAAGGGGCCGACAAGAAAGCTGAGGGGGGTATTTTTACAAGGGCCTGTAGTGACAGGACAAGGGGCAATGGGGTTAAGTAGAAAATGGGGAGGTTTAGATTAGATATCAGGAAGAAATTCCTCCCGGAGAGGGTGGTGAGGCACTGGAACTAGTTGCCCAGAGAAGCTGTGGATGCCCCATCCCTGGAAGGGTTCAAGGCCAGGCTGGATGAGGCTTGGAGCAACCTAGTCTAGTGCAAGGTGTCCCTGCCCATGGCAGGGGGGTTGGAACTAGATGGTCTTTAAAGTCCCTTCCAACCCAAACCATTCTATGATTCTCTGAATCCTTTCCTTTCCCTGCAAGCACATCACTTTCTTTATCGTCCACTCACTGCTGTAACTTGAATAGACTCTACATCTTCTATTCTGTCTTCCACTTGTTATACCTGTAAGACTCTTGCAAACCAATTCCCATTATGTCAGCCCAACTCCAGTGCCTTCCTGTCTCTTGCCACAATAAATTCCCATTTCTCATCTTTAGATTGTACCTCCCTGTCTCTTTATCTTCCTCTTTTGTGTCTTATTTTTCAAATGCATACCTTTCCACTCCCTACTGCTCTCCCAATGGCTGGGCCAAATTCCTAGACCTCTCCCTCCCATCACATTCAAGAACCAGTCTTCAACAGCCCCACTCCACCGTCTGAATCCAGCTGCCTTATCTTACGCCTGAGCTTTGCACATCGTTTAATCTGTGACCCTCAAGAGCAACTTGTTAATACCAACATTTTCCATCTCATAAGAACAACACTGTACCTTAGAAACCACAGCGCAAAACAAAGAAAGCCTTTGCTGCAGTGATGCACAGTTTGAATTTCAAACACAGCATGTAAAGAAACTTCTTTTTTCTTCTGATAAAGGAAAAAAGTGCATTTCGTAGTTCAGCACATCCTAGGACAACTGCCTCTTTGGCACAGCATTTCTGTGATGATATATCAGTTTTCCTACATGCTTCTTTCTCAGAAGTTTGCTATCCAATTGCTCCTAGTCCAGATTACTCTCTTCCTATCTTGCACACTGAAGGCAGCCTTTGCTTGTTTTGTTTTCAACACCTAAAACAAACCTAATCCACAGCCACACTTTCTTCAGCTGAAAAGCTGGCTCAACCACTGAGCTGTTCCCAGTGAAGTATGCTGTAACTGGTCTGAAACATAACAGCTACAGGTCTTGCTCACGGGCAGTCATTAACATCATCTACTTTTCCACATAAATATAACTAGAGATACCATTTCACTTTCCACCTTTTGTTGGAATCTTGGGGTTCCTTTTGATCTCGAGTTATCCATGAAGGATATATAATTTGTCACCTTATATGTTCACCACCGAAGCCTCTCTTACAATCCTAGCAATTTCTTGTCTTTAACACATGCAATCCAAAATAGCACTTGAAAGGCTCTGTGCTTCCGCGTGGCCCACAGCCCCAACCACCGCTATGCTGCTCCGCGGCGTTCCACAAACGTTAGGTCTCACAACTGCAACTAGTTAAACCTTTCCACACCCACGTGCTCAACAGTGTTAGGGCTCAGGCATATTAATTTACTACTAGAAACTTGGGCTGACTTCCAGTTTGAACCTCAGAAGTTGATTTCAGACTCTGCATATCACAATTAAACTACAGATCCTTCACTCCTATACTTATTTCTAGTTCTTACCTGGAAAACAGAAAAGAAGAAAATCCAAGCCCTGAAGAGCACTGTTGTACACCTTCAATCTAGCAGAAAGTTAGCCCAAGAAGGCAATTTTTCCATAGACAATATATAACCTAAACAGCCTATTTTATCTATCGTTTTACTCTGTAAGCAGCAAGGAAATGCAACAGAGGGATTCAGGTTCACAAAAATCTATAATCAGCGATCGACTTAAAATTAGCCAGGACACTTATTCATATGTTTCCAGCAGCTCCAGAAGAGAGATCAATAGAAAGTTGATTTTTATTCCTTCACTTCATGGAATTAAGGAACAGCAGCCACGCATAATGACTTTAACATCTTTTCACTAAGTTCATTCACCAAGACCCTTTTCGCTCAGTAAATTCATCTCTCAGGACAAACTGTCATGCACTACAAACAGGGCAAAAGAAGTAAAATCTCCTGATTTAAAAGCCCTAATATGGCTATAAAAATTCACTGCAGCAACAGTCATGATAATTGGTTATAATAACCAATAAACCTAATTACAACTACCTCCTGTCTGTCTAACCTGGCACAGGCACACATGAAGAATCACACAAAAAGCCTCAATTATTATTGCTCAGGCTCAAAACACTGTTTAGCAAAACGTTAAATAAAACCAAGGAATACATTTAGTTCAATGAATACTTTAATAGGTCCTGACACCAGCTTTACAGAAGGCGAGCAATGCAGGGTAATGTGACAATCCAGCTGCCACCACTAATGATTCAGATTTGCCAGCTTTCAGAATGGGGCATGCTGTCAACTAAAGGCTCAGGAGATTGCTACGTGAATCTTATCAAAGCATATAAAGTTCTAAACCAAATACAAGCAACACAAATAGGGAAATATTTACAGCGGTTACACACCTTGCTAACAAGCGAAGTGTGTCACAGTCAAGCGGCAGTTCACAAAGTTAATCTGGGAACCCTGAGCTCAAAGATTTCTGACTAATATAAATCATTATGCGGACAAGAACACCATCAAATGGCATCAATAACTGACTTTTCCCTTATAACACCATCCAGCATCCTGCAAACTGTGCGGCATCGCAGCTTACGAGCCGTGAACGTGAGGATGGCTTCCTCAGAACCTGGGTACACAGAGGAACAGCTATTTCAGCACACCTATTTAACCCTTCTCTTGAAAAGTCAGTCCCAAATGAATGCTGACGTGCCCAAGTAATTATCACCATCTCCATAACCCGTGTTTCCTGAACGAGGAGTTTCTACACAGTTGCTCTTTTGAGTTCAAGGAAAACTTCAAACCTTTCAAGGTTAACACGTCCTTGCAGAAATCCACCTCTGCTCCCATGTGTTACTGAGGGTCTGAACATCTCAGTAATTCCATTGAAAGAAATAGATTTTTCAGCTTTTCAGTTGAGGACAAAAACATTGCAAAGAAAAGGAACCCTAAGGGAAGCTATGAGCCACCCAAGTCAAGTAGCTACGAAACTTAAAACGCTACTTGACAACAGTAAAATTAACGTCAAGAATTAATTTCTTCTCCGTAAGCTCCACTCATGAGCATGTCAGTAAGGATAGGCTGTAAATGAATACAGAACAACCCAAGAAACAATTTCTGGCCAAAAAGAAATTGATAAGCACTAGAATTTAGAGAGAAGTCTGTAACGGGTTTGGCAAAGGCATTAGGGAGTTTCCAGGATATTTACCTACCAGCAAACACAGTCACAATTTCCTCAACATAATTTTATTTACCTAATAAAAGGGTTCTTAAAGAAAATTCGTGAAATGATAAAACTACAATGGATCCAGCAATAATTGTAAACAAGATACATTTCCAGTGGTTATTACATATTTTTACTCTTCACTTAAAGGACTACTTACTTGATTGGCCATGTAAATTGTGAGGAGACCTCTCCTATAAACAGAAATGATAAGAATTAGTGAATGAATGAAACATTTTTGCAAACTAAAGAGAAAACACTTTAAGCATTAAGAACATCTTTGTTGGTGACATGGAT
>NW_010269390.1:0-30275 GCF_000690775.1 Eurypyga helias
CCACTCCCAGCCAGCTCCCGAAAACGTAAAATAGCGTCAAGTCCTCTTTACCTACATTAAGATAGTAATTAAAAGCTTGTCTAACCCCGGGAAGCCAGTCTAATGATGAAAAATTGCCAGAGTAGCGAGTGTACGGGATAAATCCCGGAGCTGATGATTGCTGTTAGTTCACGCTGCGCCGTGGGAGAGGAGCGGAGAAAAAAAGTCTTAGAGATTGGAATGGGTCCTGTCTCAGATTGTCAGTCACGGCTTTACGGAACTGGCTAAACCGCGTATCTCTGTATAATCAACTAATGTGTGCAGCAAAATAAATTATATATATTGGAAGGGGAAAATACATTCCTTGGCTGGGAAGTTAGAGAACGCTCGGAGCCAAGGAGCAGCTCGTTTAAATGGTAGGGGGTGGGAATTTCCTTGGCTTCCCTCTGGAAATAAATCACAGCGCTGTGTCCGTGTGCGTGCATGGGCACCCACATATGCATTTATATAGAATCTTCACGCACACGCGCTGTGTATATAAAACCCCCACGCGCATGCACGGGCACACGGGTTTTACAAGCACTATTGACCGAACGCATTTTTCCTCCAGTGTGGAGACAATAAAACTAGAACTGAGATGCTAACCAGGAACATACTGGAACACACTTGATTATCCAGCTGAATTGTATACAAATGAAGTAAATTTAGCATGGCACCATTTATAAATTCCATGCTTTACAATCAAAATTCCAAATCTAACTGTTTGCAGCTAAGAATAGCATGGGGAGCCCTTTTCTTTACTCCCTCTTTTTGGATTCCCATGAAAACCGTTATCCTAGAGTCTTCTCATTAAATGGCCAAATATTTCACTGGAGTTCAGCCCATTTCTAAAAGAAACGCTCATCAAACTGTAGGCTAGCCAGGATGCTCAGAATGAAAACTGTTTCTTTAATGTCTGACACAAACCAGCTGGGCTTTATATCTAAATACCGGAGGATGGGGTTTCTGTACGCCGCCAATTGTCCCATCTTAACTTATTTATTAAAATAAGAAGGAACTCGAGCACTGGAGGTTGAAGTGTTATCACAGCGCATTAACAGGTACCAGTAAGAGGACTAAATGGTAAAATAGCAGCAGAAAGCTCTGCTATTACTCATGGGGCAGGTGGCAATTTATCATGAGGTAATCAGAGTGATAACGTGAGAGTCCTGAGAAATTGTTTGAGTGACTCCTTATCTGTGAGGAACTTTACATAGTGTTTTATGGTGACATTCTCTATTTAATTTACTAACTCACCCATTAGCAGCATGAACACTGTGTACCGGCTTCATTAACGAGTTCAAGGAGCGGTTGTGTTCTCGGAAGCGCGTGTTTTGTACTTCGATGAATAACCTATCCGAAAGGGCCTGTTTGTAAAGGCAGTTTCTAAGATGAAACTCCTGTCTAATTGCATGGCAGATCCATGTATTGCAGTACAAATCCTATCCAGTTCTGTGGTGACTTTTGCATTATTGCTGGAGAGACATGTGGAGACCCATCCTGGATGGATTTACAGGGCTTTATGCTCAAAAAAACCCTCCTGCAGGCAGCTGAGGAAACTTGGTCATTACAAGGAGTTAAAGTTGGGATCACTGAGAGGATGACAGGAAAACGAAGGGGAGTCTATACTCCCCTTATCTCTAGGTAAATACCATCAGTTACCTACATCCAAAGTACTATTTTACTTTTTGCTGACAAGGAAAAAAATAACCCCAGTCCATCATTTTTGGCTCTTTGGGTGGCATGCAAGGACAGGTGTCCTCAGCTACACCTGTGCCCTAAGGACCCAGCATGGCAGCTGATGGCTGCCAGCTTGTTCTATACCGATTCCTTCCTTCTGGGGTAAGGAGTGCATCTAATGAAGACGGGGGGAGGGTCGGAATTGGGGTGGGCTCTGGGGAAAGGTACTGGCATGTTAGCTTCTGAAAGGACCACGGTGGTATCTTGTCACTTCCAAGAAAGGCTTGGAGGCACTGGAGCAAGTGTTCAGGACTACGCACAGGATTAGGAATCAAGTCTTTATCCCCTAGATTTCAGCTGTCAAAAATGCCCTGAGTGAACATCTGAAAAAACCTTTGAAAACCACAAGAGGTTTTTGTCACCGACTTAAATGTTCTCAGACTATCACCCCAGAAAATGAAATGTTATCCCCTTTTTCTTTGGAAGACATTGTTCAGTTTGGAACTGGGACTTCCAGCACGGCTCTGTAGGTTTCTCATGTGTATTACCCTCCCCATGGTAGCACTGCAGCTATTTCCATTAACAGTGAAAATGATGAAGCATATTAAGCTAATAATTAATCAGAGATGACAAGGGACTAATAACTGTATTGATTTAGTTAGGACTTCTTTTCCAGCTCTGTAACTTGCAGTTGTGCACATCATTAACTTAATATTCTAATTTGTAGTAATAAGTTATTAATTTCTGGGGATGAGCATATACACAGCCGACGCAGGAGCTCTGACCCTGTGCAGGACTGCAGGTTTGTGCCTCCCTCTGCCAGGCTGCTACGGGAATTGTGCCTTGTCTGGGACGAGGCTGACAGCAAGCAGGGCAGATTGTCAGTCCCTGAGAGCTCTTACAGAACATTGAGGTGGTGGGAAACGGGGCACTGCGGAGTCAGATGTGGTGGATGTGCTGTAAGGTAGGTGTAGCTTGGTGGCTACACGCTGCAGTTGCACGGGCGTACACGTGAAATATGGGGTAAAAGTAGCATGCCAAAACAGAAAGCAGGAGAGTAACCCTGGGAAGTAGCAGTATTTATTGGCATCAGGGAGGGGAAAAATGTCCCTTTTGACTTTAATTACACCCTTTGGATTCTGGCGACTTTGAGAAAAGGAAATGCTTGGAGACATGCTGTGGTTGGAAAATAAGGCTCGCTTTAAATTAGGATCACTTTGGGGAAAAGGAAGAAAGGAAGGGAGTGTAACAGATACGACTAGCTTCAGGACTTTACTGTGTGAAAGGCGACGAATGTAAGTTTGCTCATCTCCCCCCGCTTTACTGGGGATACTTAGCGCATGCTGGACCGTGCTTGGCATCTTAGGCAGCTGGGCCCTCACCCACAGAGGAGGGGGAAGCTGTTCTCGCAGAGAGCGTAGCACCGAGTGCATGGCTGTACAGCCAGGTGTGTGACTTCTAGGGAAAAAAAAAAAGAGTTGTCTCCGGCTCTGTATTATCAAGGTACTTGTGAGTCTTTGCCCCGTACGGTCAGCAGGCTGAACCCTCCGCTATATCTTCATTTGCTGCAGAGGGCAGTCCATGGGGAGGAGGTCAGTGCAAACCAAAAGCACGGGGCAGGCTTCAGAGGAGGACCTGTCCAAAGGCCTTGGCGTTGTCCCTCAGCAAGATAATGGGGAGTTTGAACTACTTAAGCTGCAAGAATTGGGCTTGTTCAGCCTGGAGAAGAGGAGGCTCCGAGGAGACCTCATTGCAGCTTTCCAGTATCTGAAGGGGGCTACAAGGGTGCTGGGAGAGGAATTTTTACAAGAGCCTGTAGTGACAGGACAAGGGGTAATGGGTATAAATTGAAAACAGGGAGGTTTAGATTAGATACCAGGAAGAAGTTCTTCCTGGAGGGGGTGGGGCGGCACTGGAACAGGTTGCCCAGAGAAGCTGTGGATGCCCCATCCCTGGAAGTGTGCAAGGCCAGGCTGGATGAGGCTTGGAGCAACCTGGTCTAGTGGAAGGTGTCCCTGCCCATGGCAGGGGGGTTGGAACTGGATGATCTTTAAGGTCCCTTCCAACCCTAACCATTCTATGATTCTATGAAAACACTGATTTCGCATAGAGTTGTTGGGTCACTCTGTTGGTAAACCATTAGAACGATGAGCTCGATCAACAGAAGCCACCGCTTTTATTTCTTGGAAGCGTTTTCAGGCGTTCTGAAAAAGTACTTCGGCGCAAGTACTCGTATTTTATTTTGCAGGCCAAGTTAGCGACGGTGGCATGAAAGAGTTGTGCTTGCTTGCAGAGACTACAAAAGCAGTTTACCTTGGGACAGTGCGTGCCGGTATGGGAATACTCATCTTCCCGACCTCGCCCATGTTTGCTGCCAAATTTGAGATTATGACAGGACTCGCAGTTCTGTCATAGGTACAAACCCCAAGGGGGGTTTTGCAAATTACAAACTTCTGGGAGTTGGCAGCCTACACGCCTTGTTGGGGCCCTGTCACGGTGTTATTTTCAGTGGTGCTAAGTCATCTTGTCCCAGCTGTTAGATCGAAGTCGTGTAATGGTGTCATGTGACCAGCAGCACGCAACCTTTTTTCCGGTACTTTGAAGAGCAAAAAGATAGCGGTGTCTCCATTGTCACTGCAAGGTAATTTATGGTAAATACAGGCCTTTTAGAAACAACCGCAATGGCCGCCCTGCTTGGGAGGCTCAGAATGCGGAGGAAGCAAAGCTCCTCGCGCTGGGTTGCATTAGTCACCGCTGCTGCTCCACAGGCTAGCCCACGTGCCCTCAAGGGAAATAGATTCTTATTTATTTGGTTTAGCCTTTGATTTGTATCCCTCATCCCTCTATTTCTGAAAGTAGTACTACATCCTGGTGGGAGAGCCAGCTCTTCTCCCTGCCCCCTAACCTCCCCGTACCCTTTAGCCTTTATCTGCAGACAGCTGACCCGCGTCCCTGCGTACATCCTCGCTTCTCGTTTGTTCTGTTTCTTTGTGCTGCACCGCGTGCTCCGCCGTTTCAGCTGGCTTTGTTGCTTTCCTTGTCTTGTCCCCAGAGCAGCGTTGCCTCTCCTCTGCGGCTGGCCAGTGTTTTCTCTCTTCTTCAGACTCCCACAGTTCACATCTGTGAGCCTTCTACCGTCAGCCTGTCCTTCTGACTGTTAGGGCAACTATTTCCAGGTTTGCACTGATGAAAAGGTAGTAGTAACGCTCTATCCCATGGCATTCCTCTTCAGTAGCTTTGCCTGCTCACCTTATCTGCATATCTGATTTATTCTTGGCAGCCCTGTATCTGTGCTAGGATCTGGATGTACATTCTTATTCCTATGAGTGATATATTAATAATATATACAGTCAGTGAAATGCCCTTTCAGACTGCGGCTCTGAAAAACAGAACCTTGTTTTGTTTAAACTGACACAGACACCTATGGCTTTTTGCACGTGACTGCAAGCGCTCCGAGGGAGTTTTAAAATCTGAAATCTGTTATGAAAAGGATAAGTGGTTTGCAGGCATTAACTGCTGGTTTTATATCTTATAAATTATTTAACTTGTGTCATGACATCAGTGATTACGAGTTATGTGTTCCTGGCTCCCAGTCCTGCTGACTTACCTCTTCCTCTGTTTGTATCCTGTGGAGGGAAAAACTTGATGAGTATGTACTAAAATGAGAAAAAACTTTGTTTTCTAAACACATGGCAAATATTTGTTGCCTCTTGTACATCTTCATTGACGTCAGCTGATGTCCCGCTTGCAGAACAAACTTGGAATGTGCAATAGGGATCTGTGTGTTGATAAGTAAGGTTCACTAAGAAAAATTTTGTCCAGGGAGAGAGGAACACATTTTACAGCACTCCTTAAAAAAAAAAAAGAGAAAAGGTTCATAACTAAATTACAGATTCAGGACACCTTTTTTGAAAAGGAATAGGAAAAGTGAGCAGAGACTGACTTCGGCAACAGCGAAGAGGTAAAAGTACTGAACGCGGAGTCCTTGGGATGTATTTTAAAACTCCTCTTTAACATGATATTGTGGGAGTTTTATAATTGTTTTTAAGAAGAGGAACAAGAGCCAAGGTGGAAGTTTCAGGTCTAAGCATCACTCAAAGTTTTAGTTTTTGCGGCTTTGAAGTAAGGCAAGTGGCAGAAACATGCCCAGCGCAGCATTAACAACCAAAGAAAAACCTGTTCTGTGTTTATATCTGATCATTTGTGCTATAGCATCTTGGCTGACAACCTACTGCAAGATATGTCAATGAACGTGCTTTGTGATTCTTCCAGATCTTGGCAGGCGAAGTTTCAAAACACGCCATGACTTTATGCTTGTGGTATGATTGCCCAGAAGAAGTCTACCGCAGGCTGCAAAAGATGGAAGCTTTTATGCAAATACCAATAAATTCATCACAGTGGGTTGCAGCGCCCTTGTCCTGAAAAAAGGTTTTCTCCTGATGAATGCATGCTATCTGGGCAAGCTAGCGAGAGGAGGAAAAGAAGGGTTGTGCGGGTGTACTGCATTTCTGCTGTGGTTTTGGGAGTTGACCTCCGTATCAAACCACCTATTTGGGTTTGGTTGGCATTGGCACGGTCTGTTTGTATGGAGAGGCTGATCTAGACCTTGAGACCTTTTCTCTCGTGCTTAACCTGGTGTGAACACTGCTGATGGAAGGTGTTTGTGTAACAGTTTGGGACGTTGGGGTGGTACCGCCATGGATCTGAGGGGAGGTATCGGCTGTAGGACCGCTGGAGGGGCAAGACTGAGCAGACCATGTCGAAGCGGCTGTTAGCACGTGTGGTGAAAGCACCCTTTCCCGCAGCTCGCTGGTGGAAAGCACTACGTTATTGTCTGCATCCTGTGTTCCTGGCACCGAGTCGGAGACTGGCCGAAAGAAGGAAAATGGTTCTCTGTGTGTAGTCTGAATGTTGGTATGTGGTCAGCAAACCTCATCCAGATGCTTGTATCTTGCTGCATACTTTTGAATGTTCTTTTTCTGATGAATGGCAAGAACAGGTTTCTAAAAATAAATTAATGATTTTCCCTTTTTACTTCCTGTGACTTAATATAGTTTATTTATCTATATAACTACTAGTCATCATCATTCTTCAGCTCACAAGAGTATAAACAGAAATGAGCCTGAGTCACAGAGTGAGGATGTGGAGCCCAGCTTTTTCCAGGTTTTTAGCCAGGTGTAGGAGTGGCAACAGGGGGCTCATGGAAGGAAAGAGCTGGCTCTGGAGTCGAGCTTCAGGGGTCTCGTGAAAGGCTGCCTGCTGCCACTCTCTGCATCTTCTTCCAAGGTGGTAAGACCTTGCAGGTCTGAGCTAAGAGTTAAAAGAATAAGTTAAAGAAGAGTGGATTTTTAAGGTTAGTATATCACTAAAATAATAAAACCCAAGTGAGATTCCAGTTAATTCCTCCTCTTCCACTACCCCTAAGAGTGATCAGACCAACATCCAAAGCAACAGTTACTTTCATTAAATCAGCTCAAGCAACATACTTAGACAAAGTTATTCTCTCAGGGCATGTAGTCAAGTCATCTTGCTGCTGATAATGTGCACTGAACCAGTCATAAACTCAAATATATCTGAAAACAAAGTTACTGGGTTTTTAGGAAATTATATCCTTTCTGTGGTGATTGCCTACTAAAATTTAAGGCTGCTGTGTACAACCGTAGCAGAACATGCTATATTTTTGTTTAATCATCAGAAATCTGAAGTAATCTGACTTAAAACATGCCGAGAATAATTTTTGTTCCCAGAACATATCTTGGGAGTTACCCCTCTTTGTTGCTAAGCACATCTGTGTGTTGCAGGGTATGTTAAATAGGAAAGACCCCTTACAAGGTATACTGGACAACATGAATTTGTGCTGTCTGGAGCTTTGTGTATACACATACCATGTGTTCAGGTGTGGCTATTAGGACTTACTTTGTGTTCAGTGGGAGGAGCAGACTTGCTAACAAGCAGAATAATGCAGAGTGAGTGTCAACATATTCCGGTTTTTTAATCAGCATGACTGATTGTGTAGAGGGCGTGAATTGAATAATCCTTATCTTTCATTTCAAATGATTCAAAGCATTCAGTTCAGCTTTACTACAAGTCAGTGCAATATATTGGGGTATATAATTTGACCTTGTATGTAGTGGAAGATAAGATTTCACCCACACACACAATCTATCTATCTTTTCTGATCTTGGCGATGCATCCATTTTTCACTTTTTCACGTGCACTCTGTCTGTTTTGCTTCTTACGCGTAGCTTCTTTCCCTTCTCATTAGTAACGATGCTTGTTTAGCATCACCCTCAGCTATTCTTGCTGTTGGGTTGCCTAGTGAAAGTGACTGCTCCTCTGAGAACTGCTGTGCAGGGTGTTGCAATGTAATTCACTTGTAAATGTTAACTTAAAGGAATCAAAGCTTCAAAAACCAATGATCTGACTTCATGGATCTGTGCCTGTGGTTCCTTGGAGTTAAATGAAGTTCTTCTGCAGGTAGACAGGAGCAGTACTGTGCCCAGAACAGGCTGTCGTGAGGTCGCAGGGTTTGGGAGATATGAGTAATCAGCACTCTATTAGTGGGGTTGTGTTTGCAGGCTCCATCAATTTGTCTGGGAACGGTCTTCAAGGGTTTAGTGTTGACATTGACAGGGACATAGATTTGAAATGCTACTTCATCTTTACAATTGCTATCAATAATCCATTTGGCAGATGGCCAAGACCAGCTAAAAGGCACGAGAGAACAGCCTGAGGTACGTTGTGAGGGCATACCTCAGCCAACAGAAACAACTATTTCTGTGCCACATATTTGTATTTCAAATTCAATCCCTTTGCAGAAATATTTTACTCTGTGTGCCCTGAGATGTCAGATGAAGTCTGGGCTCTCAGAATCAGAACAGATCCTGGTTCTGAACAGTTGTACTCAAGGACATGCAGGAGATCCTCCTTCAGCTCAGGTGGTAGGAAACCAGGTTGAGAGGCAAAGGCTGAACACGGCAATTATGTCCCTAGCCCTTTCGTACATGCTATTGAAGTGCAAATGATTTCTTTACCCACTGATCTGAAAGGACTTCATAAACTTTAGTGAACCCTTGCAGAGCCCGTCAACTCCTTTTGCACTGCGCTCAGTTGCTGCTGCAGAAGTTTTGTTATGTGGCAAGAAAGGGTATGTTCAATTTATGGGTTTGAACAGGTAACAGAACAAGAATTGTCATTTCAGTTCACTTGAAATTGACTCATCTGAGAGAAGATAATACTTGTCCAGGATCCAACCGGGTGCATTGTGTAGGTGAGAGTAGAAGCAGCAGAGCGGCGTGTATCTGCCCCAAATTAAACAGAGTTAAATTGTTCTAGGTGCTTCATAGTTAAGAATTGGAGTTCAGGCTGCCAGGCTGTGCTTATTCACCCTGCTGTTTTACTTTGCAGGGGACTGCTGAGTGTCACCCCACTGGAAAATCTGGCCTAAATGAAATAGCTTAATTTTTACAATTGCAGCTGATCATTTTCATTTGAGAATGAATCTGGTCTCTCAAACAGGTTATGAGTAATGACAGATCATCGACTGCAGGAGAAAATTACGCTCATCGGTACCCTTCTTAACACTGCTGTAATGTCTTCTGAGTGTTGTGATAAAGCATTTTTAATTAATCTTAACCATATAAGTTCATCTGGCAATGTAACTGAATAGTGGGATAATAAAACCCAAAGGCTGTGTACTAATTACTAGTGGGAAAGCAGAAACAGGTTTTGGGTTAGATTTTAAAACCTCAGTTACATACCAGAGGCATGTAAATCAAATCTAAGCCCTTTGAAGCTAATAATTCCTAAATGGCAGATGAATGATTTTTCAAACTCTCTTCTTGTAGCATCTTGCTAACAAGCCTTCAGTTAAAAGAGCCAGATTCCTGTTTCCAAAACAAGATCTTTGTTGTCTTGATAATATAAATTAATGAAAGCTTTCCCTCTTCTTTCTCTTTAATACATTTTCTCAAAATAGCTCATCAGGGCTGTATCCTGCAATTTGCTGTGCCCTCTGGCCCTCATCCAGTAAAGCACTTAAGCATACAAATAGCCCTAGTTTTGGTGGGAAGTGGGCAACTGAGCACGAGACCCTCCTGTGTGTCCCGACAGCTTCCATGCCCCCTGTGTTTTCAAGGGAAATTTGCAGCACGGTTCCCACCCTCCATGCCGATTTTTCCACCGAACATGAACAGTGTTTGACAGTGCCGTCCTGATCCCTTTATTCATGCATCTTCTTAAGAGGTTTTAAGAACTATGTGGTGGAAGTGGAGGATCTTTGCGTTTCAGGTGGCTTCTCACGAGCTCCGCTCTGGAATTCAGCGGAGATTTTGTCATCCTTGTTGGTTTTGGACATGATGCCCATGTCTAACGGTGGTTGGGTTCAGCATCTCACTAGTCGTGGCACCAAATCCTTGAAGTAAAATCCAGTCAAAGTAGTTCCTGGGATCCCACAATTGAATTCACTCCAGCAATTACTCCGTATTGTCTGACCGAGCACCCTGTCCGTCAGTATCAGGAGTTGCCGGGAGCTTTCACATTCTGCAGGTGGCAAATAAAATCGGGGACCCGAGCGAACACATTTCAGCCTCAAAGTGAATGACCTAAAGTTTAAAAAAAAAAAAACGGGAACACTGAGATCTCATGCACTGTGTGAAGGATGTACACGTGCTGTCATTAAATAACGTAAGTAGAGAAGCGAAGGCTTCTCATAGCCGGGTGGTTGCAGGGGAATGGCCCTCCTCTGGAGTTTGGCATTGCTGTCAGCCAAAGCAGGGAGCTGAATTTCGGCTTTTACCCTTCCCCAAGTTCGATACCGTTGCTCTGTTTCTTAGCACCACGTCATTGTTGCCGCTGCTCTCCTTTTTACTCTTTTTAAAATTCATTTTTGGAGAATCGGATTTGATTTGGAGGAGCAAAGAGGGTATTAGAGAAACCGAACTGGGTAGGGAAGGTGTTGCAGCTACCCAGAGGCAGGAGATCTGAGCTCCTCTGGAACCTGAATGAGTCCTGGAGCCGTCCCGTTATTTTCATATATTTATTTCCCTGCTTGGCTGTTCCGCCTGCTTTTCCCACGTTATCATCAAAGTGGCCCCAGAAGGGACAGTTGTGAAACAGAAACTATCTGTGAGTAGAGGAACGAAAACAGAGCTTTTGTTAAGCTACAGATGCCTGGTTTTAGTAAAAACAAACAACTTTAATTGCCCTAAGTATTTGCAAATGTTGCTGCTTTCTTCTAAATGTGCTTTAACTGGGGGGGGGAGGGGGCGGGAAATGGGGGAAGGCAAGAAAAGCTGAGTGGCAGCCCCATCTCGTTGAAATTTGGGTAGAAACAGTACATGGATGGTGGTTTCTCCCTCTGCCCTGGCCTGAATAGGTTTGCAGCAGTGAAGCTGAAAGAAAAAATAGTTTCTTCCCCTGGTTCACATGAACTGCTTTGAACTGGAACAGATGTGGATGTACAGAACTGTCTGCTTACAGCAACTGTTCCATTTATAACCAGGGGTTTTCTATTCAGGTCTCTTTATCATTTTAACTTATTTTCTGTTTCCACATCCTTTTCCACAATAAAATACTCTTGACTAAATGGGTTTTCAGTTCTTATCCAAAACCTTTGCAAGTACTATTCCTCGCATGAATTTACAATGCCAGCATTATTGTCCAGTGACTGTTTGCTGATAATGATGACCAGTGGGGTGAAGTCGAGTTTGGGTTTGAGGTATTTGTAAAATGGCGTTCAGAATATCAGTTTGTCACTGAATTAGGGCAGAATCTGGAGTCTGATATTGCGATATCACACACACGGAAGGTGTGCATAATATCTAACTTCCAAATTTCTATTTGTTTTCTGCTTTGAACCGTGTTCAGCTTTGGGTGTGCAAAATAAGTTTGTGTGCAGCCCAGACCAAGATTGTTCCAGTGAGTACAGATAAGAGATTCAAATTGAACCACAAAAATTCGGTCAGTGGTGTTGGTTGTGCTTTGTGTTGTTCATTTAACTCCCGCTTAGGGGTAAGTTCATTCCCTGTTTTGTGTGATTAGGTGCTCAATAATTAATTTCCACAAATGGTCTGCCAGGTAAGATGGTGACCCCTGCAGTTCCATTGACTGAGACACAGGGATGTGTCCTGAGATGAAGAAAAAATGTACGTAGTCACAGATGAAATCAGTAGTGGTGTTTGGTTACGAATCAGTTATGCCTCTCCAGTTCTGCACTCACTTGAGCAGACCATGTGGCCTTTATTACAAAATTAGGAATTCATTTTTTTAGAGTTACTTCAGTTTCTCTGTTCTCTTCCTTTCTATGGAAACAGTCAGTTGTTTGTGTATTGGAGATGGTACGTGTCAAGTTCTTTGTTTCAGTTCATTGCATTCGGCCTTGTCGCAGAAAAAAATTTCATCAAAGTTGTGGAGACAGATAGGATTTTAATCTAAACCATATTAAAAACTGAAACCCTCTGTGATCATGGGGTTTCTTAGGGTTCAGCTGTGAATTACCTCCTGCACTACCTTCGGGAAGGCCAGATATTTTTTCTCTGTAGTCTGAAGACACTTTTCTCTTCTGGTTGACTCAACACCAGTTCCAAAACTGGATGATAGTCCTGTGAAGCAACATTGTGTTGGGATACTCTGAGGAACAGCATGGGAAGGCAGGGTGTTCGGTACCCCAGGCTGTGGATTCGTCACAGGATTGGGTAAGAAATGCTTTGCTGTTGTTGGGTTACCTTCACATCGCTCGAGTTGCGTGAAGTTGCATGAAAATGAAAGTAGATATTCGCGGTGTGGAAAAGAGAGTTTCAAATGTTCCCCAACAACAAACAGATGAAGAACCAAAAGGAAATCTTGTGCTTAATCTGCTCTTACCAAGGTGAAACAGATAAGACCTCTCTCTCCATCTGTCAGGATGATACGGTGTAGACAGGTTTCTGGCATGTAACTTGCACTCGCTTATGCTTAATTAAACTCTTGTGTAATTGCACCCCCGGGGTGCACCTTTCAGTTTGCTCTCTTTCCCATTATTCATACGCTTTCTATTTCAACAGCTATAGCTTGCATTATTTTTTTTATTTCATTGTTATTTAAAGTTTCTTCTGGGGAAAAAATACAAATATTCAACTGCAAATTTTTTTTTTTAATCTCTTTGAATGTTTCTGGTTGTAGTGTATGTTGCAGCCACATAGAAAACCCTTTCCACATTACCCCCATGACAGAACTTTTCTCCTGAACTGTCCTGGTGTCCTTGCACTACCCTTCTGCAGCTTTAATAAGGTTTAAAACTTTATGGGAATGTACCCAGTCCACAACCACATCAAAGCTGTGGTTGAAGTCCAGTGTTCAAACAACCCAAAAAGTTGACCAAGTCTGGTGTTTCAGATTTGATTTGATTTGTCATGTAGAGGCCCTACTTGCAACATTCAGCGAAGGCTGGAGAGCAGACACCAAGTTCCCGAAAGCTAATTGCTGTCTGGACTGAGGCAACATCTCGTTTATCCATTCCTGTAACTTGTCCACATGAATTGTTTTATCCTCTCTTTCACCAAAGCACCACGTAGTTTGTCTGGTTTTAATATTGACCAGTAGTAATTTTTTAATGTGAAGAATGTGCAGTGAAGGAAAATCCGTTTACAGTTCTTTGATAGATTAGTTCCCTTTTTGTTCACTTTTGCCAATTTTACTGACTTTATTTTTAAAGGAAAAATAATTAAGTGGAGTCTGGTTTTAGTCGAGGACTTTTCTGTTTTATGTGAGGAACAGACAAAGACCTCTCACATCAGAAGAGTAAAATTAGGGGAGGGAAAAAGTGTTCTTTCCCTTCAACAAATAAATCAAGTGCTTCCACTGTACAAGACTGTACAGCAGTGTAACACGTGTGGGCACCAAGAATAAACAGACATATCAACAGAGGGAAATCTTTGTCAAGTTTTAGACATGTCACTTGGACATGGGGTGTATCTTAGTAGACAGTCTGTCACTTTTATTCCCTAATAACTTTTGACAAGAGACAGATAATAAAGCAGAGTTTATTTTAAGGTAAATTGTTTAATTTTGTGTCTGTTCTCTTTCTTTCTTTCTCTTTTCATGTTTTTCTGGATACTTTCCCTTTTTCAGACTAAAAAAAAAAGTGCCCTGACTATTTTTTACATTTGGGGATTTGGAGCAAGTAGCTGGTTATATTTGGGAAGGAAGCAATGGATGCAGAGAGTAGCTGGATGCTGTCAGAGTGTCAGTTCCTTGGCTATGGGAGACGTGCCCCCCACTCCCATCCCTCCACTATGTGCTGTACCCCCGGAGCTGGGAGGGAGCTGCCAGAGCTCGAGGGCTAAAAAGGTCTCTATCTGCAGGAAGGAGGAGATATTCCTGAGCTATCCCTAAGATTCATGTGGAAGAATACAGCTTTCTTCCTTTTTTCCTTCTCTTTTTCTTTCTGGATGTGTGTTGTTCTGTGGTCAGGTGAACTTGGGTATTGGTCAGTAGTCCTGTGCAGCGCACTGCTGGTGGAGGTCAGTCACAGCCCTTGGGTCCCTGCGAGCCCCAAACCTTCACTGGCATGACCTGAGCAGAATCCCAAACCATATGATTGTTCGACAGTGGATTGGATGTCTAAAACTGTAGATTGTCTGAACAGTACTTCTGCCCAAAAGGGGATTTAAATATCAGGGTCTCCAAAAAAGCAACGGTTGGTTTGTTAACCAGTGCCTGAGCGTGCCTGATGACGGCAACTGGTGCTTTGCTGACTGTGTCCAGCTGTGCTCTCACAGCACCGAAGACATCCCCAGGCTGAGCACCCTGAGAGGTGCTGGGTGCCCTTGTCTCCCGTTGCTTCCCACGGTCAGAGGGCACTGGGGAGGAGCAGCGAGTCGGAGCTAGGCAGCTGTGCAGCAGCACCGGCTCGCCGCCTTCTGGGGCTAGCTTTTTTGGGATGGAGGATTCAGGACCAGGAGAGACATAAGAGTTATCTTGGGATCAACGTGGGAGCATAAGGGCTGCCCAGAGAGGCTGCACCTGGGAGGAAGGGGATGTTTTTAAAGCTCTTGAAGTGGATAAATCTGCGTGATTCTCTGTCTTTTCTAGCTTCCCACCTTACACTGACTGATTTGTTACACATCTGTGGCACGATTGATAGATGAGGTGTTGGAATATTTGCTCCAAATTTGAAGGGCATGGAAATGTGCTGTGGGAAACGGGTATGTTCCCGTAGGCTGGAGCTCCCCCAAGGCACAGTCTGCCTCCAGGCATGTCCCGCAGCCTCCTCCAAGAACGGGCAAACAGTCTTAGCCCAAGCAGAGGGAGGATAACTTGCCCCCGAAGAATTTTCTTTCAGGTTCAAAACATTCCAGGTTGGTTGTAAAGTGTTGTTTGAGAGGCTGTTTTGTAAAACACATGTCAAAGCCCTTCTGGAACACAAAAAGTAGTTTGGTGTCTTACAGTGAAAGTTTGCCAAAATTTGTGTGACCAAGTTCTCTGTGGGGTTTCTGTTATTTTAGTTGTTTTACAGCGGTGGGAGCGTGCAGCATAGGATCAAGGAACTATGTTAAACAAAAGGAAAAAAGACCCATCTTGCCTCATGGAATTTGTACAGTAAAATGATGAACTTAGACCATGAGGGTTATATCAGCAGCATAACTCACACCAAGAAAGTGTTTTTTACTTTCTGTTGTCTGTGGTTTTAGAAGCAGACGTCTTTCAGCAATACCAGCTTTAGCTCATCGGGAGATTTTGCTCCATTTTCACCATTCTCTTGCTTAAACAATCAATCATTTATGAGTCTGCTACATGCAGCCTTCACCTTTCCTTGGACTTGGTAGAGCTATGTCTTTCCAACCTAATTTAGGCAATCTTACAGTTTAAAACAGTGATCCTGACATTCCTTACTCGATGCATGTAAAACTTAAACCCAATCAAGAAGTCCAGCAAAAAGTGAATAGAGGGGTGTCTACACGGATCCCTAAAACCTGCTACTATACTAAACCTTTCTGAGAGCACTGAAGAGAAGCTTATCCTTTAAACTCTCTTTATAAGGCTTTATGAGGGAATAACTTGTGGCTTTTGTTATTTTTGGGGGGTGGTGGAGTGGGGGGCAACTGTCAAGTAAAATTCTCTCTGGAGTAAGTGAAACTGATACCAAAGTATGTGTTACAGTTTGGAAATGTCTGTGACAGGCTGTCACTGAGAAAAGGCCGAAAAGGGAGCATGAAAGAAAAATTAGAAAGAAGGTGGAATGTTATTAAAGCTAAAATTATAAACATAGGAGGCACTCTGATATTGTTTCTTTTATTTAAAACTGCCATGTGAGCAGGACTTGCTGCCTGGGAGTTTGCAACATGGGATATAGGAACCTTTTTTTAGGATAGAGGGCAAGATGCACATTGTCCCACCAGATTTATGCGTTCAAATAATGAATTAGCACCGTAAGGGCTATGAAATGTAGGATTTCTAATCTTAGTGTTTTCCACTGGCTGTAACTCAGCTCCAGTAGGCAGGGAATTGATCGAAAGAAAAGCAGGCTGCCCTGTCGCTGGAAAAGGTTTGACTTCCGACTGGTTCTAAAATACAAAGTCTCTGGTCTGCTCCCAGTGTCGCAGTGTGTGGGACATGGTCCATCATCCAGCATGTAGATGCAAATGTTTTGGAAAGGGCTTCAGAAAGTATTTCCACCTCTGTTTTCTTTGGTACCAGCTGCTATTCCACCCTGAAAATAAAACGAGAGCCGATTCCTTTGCCTCCTAAGGGAAGAGCCTGTGACACCAGTGTCGGTGGTGGTGTGCGTTCGGCTTTCATGCGCTGCTTTTTGGGTGGCTTCGGAAAGGTTGCGTTGGAAGACCAAGGTCAAGGATGGGCTCCAGCCGTAAATAAGTCACGTGGATGGCAGGTAGGACCCATGCTGCAGGCCAGTGCCACGGTCTACGCCCTGTCACCTGGGGTGGGAGGGTGGCCGTGACGATGGCGCAGCGTGCAGGCAGAAGCACCAGCGGGCTTGCAGCGGTTACTCTGTGGGATGAAAGACTCCAGCAGTGCCAGTGGGCAGCAACTGTTTTGAAAATAACACGGTGGAAATGCGTTGGGACATTTTGGTGGCAATAAGCCCGTGCATACTTGCAACTGAGAGCACCCTTCTCCACTTTGATGCCCCACTCCGTGCCCTCGTTTCAAATGTCCTTAAGGTTAGCTGTGTTCACGAGAGCTGCTGGTTAATTTGCTTAACTTTGAAAAGCAAAAACAGCTTCATGGAGCATGTAGGTAATTTAGGGCCCATGTGTAGTCCCCTTCAAAGACTGGGACTACTCACGTGTTACGCTTATCCCTGGAGCTGTCAGTCTTTGTTCAGCAATGTCATTAAACCCACCCTTGGCGCTGGGCAGGCAGGATGGGCTCTTCTGCATGCTGTGGTGTTTAAATTTAATGGCAAATTTCATAAACAGCCCAATGGACACTGGCACTGCGCTGTTTTATAGTCTATACCTAGGGTGTCTTCAAAATTTATGTTAGTTTGTTGTGGAGCTCCTGGACGTGTTCCAGTTGTGCTCTCAGTGCCCCCAGCTGGGGATTTCATAGGAATTTTGAGCTTAAGAATACAGGAAATACGGATGGGAAATGTGTGTGTGGGGGAATTATTTTGTGTTGTTAATACCATTTTCAGAATTTCTGTGGCATATTGAAGATCATCACACGTGTTTTTTGTGACACCTAAGGCCATCAAAGTCACGCCATGACAGTGAGAAATTCTACTTTCTGTGGCCTGGCTGCAGCGAGTGGAATCGAAGTGTGTCCCATGGACATTATTTGTTGTGCAAATGGAGGAACTGCTGGCTAATGCCGTTAGCATATTTTTTTTCTTTCCTCCCTGTGGTGGATTTTATGTGGACTTCTTTAATTTACTTGCGATCTTAGAAAAACTTAAGGTGTCTTTTTAGTTTTGTCTCAGGTGACTTTCTGGTGAAGGGTGTAATAGAAAAATGTTTTACTGCTAGATGGGAGTATAAGAAAAAATTGTGGGTTTGGAGAAGCTTGAATGACTCCAGATTTCTTTCCTTTTGCTTTGTGTTGTTATTCCTCATCCTTGTCACTGCTGGAACGCTGATGCTTTTGGAAATACCTTTTTGACTTGGTCCTACAAGAGTCAGTAATGAACTAGACCTATCTAGCCATAGAGATCTTCGCTTAGCATCGGCAAGAGAAATGCCCTGCTGAAATATGCACAGGTTTGTGTTTTCCTCGATCAGGATTGACGGGCTTTGCCCTTGGGGTTGTTCTTACTTATTTTCAGTTTCTTTATAAAGAAGGCCTTGTGTGTCAAGTGGTCAGAGCAGGAGCTAGCAGTCTGACCCGCTTGTACCCATGACTCAAATTGCACTGAGTCAACACACATCTCGGCCAATCCAGGCTACAAACTGAATTATGAAGAATTACTTTACTAAAACGTTGCATTTGGATTTAGCTTACACGAAGGAGAAGTGGTTTTAAAGCTGTTTGAACAAGGGAATTTTAACTGAAGAGGGTTTTTTGTTTTTATTAAAATCCGTGTTTGTGTTCTGTTCCACCATGTATTTATTTTAAAATGTAGTTGTGCATCAACACATTCTCAATCTGAAATGTAGATCTCGGCCTGAGATGTTTTAAATGTTTGAACTGAATCCAGTTTTAAAGTACCACAGTTATCTAAGAAGAACATCAAAGTTTCCTTCAGTGTTCATTTCTCATTATTATCTGTTCTGGAGCGCTGATTTTTTTCAGTATAATTAGTGTGTTTGTTAGTGTATGTTCTCTTTCTGATCTTGCATCGGACACGTTCTCCT
Source organism: Eurypyga helias (assembly GCF_000690775.1). NCBI lineage: Eukaryota > Metazoa > Chordata > Aves > Eurypygiformes > Eurypygidae > Eurypyga > Eurypyga helias. Next base: position 18,492 of record NW_010269390.1, read on the forward strand.
GTTTACAGAGAAGAATCTCCTCCAGTGTTTATGAACCTAAGTTTTACAATGTCAAAACCAAACTTTTGCCCTGATTCAACAATTTTTGATATCAGATCTGTGTACTGTCAGGTCACTAATGTAATTTTCTTTGAGTATGGGTACGTATGGTTTGCATTTCTATCAGATTTCTCAAAAAAGCACTCAAAGGAGTTAACATTAGCTCTATTCCTCTATGCCAGCTTTAGGCTGACCGTGGCAGGATAATTGATAACAAATCTAAAATAAAGCCTACTGATGCCAAATTGCCCCACCAAAAATTTCTTGAAGGTTGATCCAGTAAAGTGAGTGTATTTTCAGCATTTTGTGTTATGTGACTGGAATTTTGGATCTGGTACTAGCAGCCTTAAATCTTACATTGTTAAACCAGACTTGTTGCTTATCTTCCTGGAAAAGGATGTGCTCCCAGGACTTGGGATGAGAACCAAACAAGTGCAAAATACTCCATCTGGGTAGGAATAATTATCTGGTTAAATAGCATTTCCTCAGAAAAGGGTTTAGAACTCATAAACTAAGCATAAATCCACAATATTTTATGTTGTAGGGAACATGTAGTAATTCTGCTCAGGGCTGGAAATGCCTGACCAGGAGTACTTTATCCAGTTTCAAGCACCTTTTTGCAAGAAAAGTGTGTATCATTCAGCCTGAAGCTGAGAGGAGAGCAACAAAAATTAAAAGAAATCCAAGAAAATAGGTCTTCGAAGTAGTGGAAGAGAGGCATTTGGCCAACAGGCTTTGCAAACTTCCATTTGGGTTTCTAGGTAGATTTTTTGTTGGTGGGGAAATATTAATTGTCCTTGTCCTGTTACGAAGTGCCCTATGTCAATGCTGGAATTTGTTCTTAATTTGGAGGGAAAAGCCCATCTTACAGGAGGGGAAAGGAAGTAGTGGGAAACCCTGTGTGCACACATGGCCTCTGTGCCAGCTGCTTTCAGGAACTCCTGGGTCATCATGTCCAAATCTTTGCTATTTCAGGCAACCACATCACAGAATCCCATTCATAAATTTCTCAAGTACTATTATAAAAATAGTTTTCATTTATTTATTTATTTTATTTTTTGCTTCCATTGCTCTGATAGGCACCTCATACCTCTGAACTGGGGCCTCACCTCTAATGATCGTCGTTGAGTGTTTTACACATCAACGTAGTCACACATGCACTTTATTTGTTCTTTAACTCCCTTTGGCTTCTTGACCCACCTGACTTGGAGAGGGGAAGAGGGTAACGGAGGGGTAGTTTTCTGTTTTTTTTGCTGTTGTTTTCTAGGTCTTTTATTGTCTTCCAGAAAGATGAGCTTCTCCCTCCATTACTGCCCCACCCCCTCAGTTATTTTGCATCTGTTTAGCTTTGAGTTCATGTTTCTGAAATAGGGGGTGATGAGCACTTCAGGTAATATCCCAAAGAAACGTTGCTGCTGCTCTTTCATCGTTACTGGAAGTACCTTGATTGATATACCCTAAATTGTCATTTGCCTGTTTCTGAGCTGCATCTCAAAGAGGGATAGTTGTGTTCCGATCAACTGACATATAAGGAAGGAGTCCTGAAGTATCTTGCAATGCTAGACAGAGATAACATGTGATACCTCTGGAGAAGATTAAGAGCAGCCTGTGTTTGAGCAGAAACCACGTTCCACTGTACTGAGATCCCTGACAGGCTTGTAAAGGAATTACAGTCATAGGAAAGATATTTTTGTGGGTGTTCCTTGAAATTGAGAAGTCCCGTTGCTTTTGGGCCCAGGGTGGACAGGCAGTGAGCATGCAGCTTGATCATAAAGTGGTAGCTGCAAGTTGGTTTGACACTGTTTTCTGCTATTCTGCTCTGAGAGCACCTCTGCTACCAGTAGTGACTAGAAGTTCTCAACAGAAAGCGTCTCCCAGGAACAGGATGCTGTGGGAGCAGAGGAGTGTTGTGTTAGCCGTTTCTTTTTCATCCTGAGAGGGCTCAGGCAATCTGGGAACATGAAGTTACTACCTGTAGTAAAAGCTATTTCTGCATGATTTACAAGGTAGAAGAGGTTTACAAAGTTGCTCATAAGAGAGGAGCTGATGTACCAGAGAGGTACTTCCAGTTTCTGAGGGGATATACTTACAGGAGTTTAGTCAAAAGATCACGTTTAGAAAAACAAAGCCATTTTTGGTCAGGTGTGGCTTACCACACTCTTATGTGGCTATATTCCACATATTCTGAAAATTTTGAGAAATTTATTGCCACCAGCACCTGAGCAGAAACAGCCTTGTCTTTGGTGCCTGCAAAGTAAGGAGAAGGCAGAACGGTCAGGAAATGGTAAAACCACTAAGTATACTCTTCCAAACCAGAAGAAAGAGACTCCAGCTCAAGGGAAGAATGGACTTCATGCCAGTGGTGGAGATATTGATGCATTTTAGGACTGCAGAAGCTTGACATCCCAGCTTAAACCGACAGCCATTGCACCCATGAGGACTTTGAGCCATGGGGATGCGCCCAGCGTACCTCGACTGGTTCCTGATGATGAACCAACAAGGCTCCGTTCAGAGGGGCAGAGTTTTAAAAGGTCATTGCTGAGTGGAAGTTTTTATCTGCTGGACTGAATCAGTATTTTGCAATTTGTAAACCTTACAGCTGTGTGATACACCCCAGTGATGTTAGTGGATTAATGAAAGCTAAGTGTTTGTCTACATAAGAAGATCCTTGTGCCCCCTTTTTTGGCCTAAGGTATAGGTTTCCTATGGCATAGCAGCAGCAGCAGAACCAGACACTTTGGTTGTGCTGCTACTAAGCGTTTTCCATGTTTAAACAGTACTCCAGATAGTTTATTGAAGTGGGTAAGCGATACTCCATCCAAACCTCTGGGAATCACACCATAAATTTCCCAAATAAATAGGCATAAGGAGAGAAGCCAAACAGGATACAAGTGCTAAAAACCTCAAGATTAGCAAGATGCGTCCCTTTCTGTCAAACCAGCAAGTAATTGTTTTGCTATTAAAAATAGCATTTCAGATGCAGATTTTTCTACAGTTGGCTGATTTTGGTGCTTGGCTTCTCAAATATTGCTTAAAAGGTCAGAGGCTGAGTCCCTTCTAAGAGCCTAAGGGTAGATTAGCAAGCAGAGAGATTAGCAGAGTAAGCACTTGATACTTTCTCGTCCAGGGAGATCCCAGTGTGGGAATTGTTGCACAGGATGGAGTAGATGTGATCAGGCTTTTATTTTTTTCCGCTGGAACATCATGTTCTGGGGTGGCAGCATTGGTCTGTAGACATTTTCTCCATGAGAACTGGCACTCCAAAAACTCTGGGCTGGGTCAAGTCATACCCACTTTTTTACTTGCTCCAGTTTTCAGTTGCATTAGAGCATCCAACCTTCCACAAAATACAGTTTTGTGAGGTACTACTGTGGGTCATTAGTCAAGAAGACTCTCTGTGTTCTCTGAAGTCTCCTTGAAGTTTCCTTGTGGGACTGCTTTGTCTGGAGCTCTGCTGTGATGGCATTCACTGTCCTTCCTGCCTTTGGTCACGAGGGCTTCGCAGGGAAGAACCAGCCCGCAGATAGGGAAGGAGTAAGGAATATAAACTGTTGATCTTAGTTATAAATACTTCCTGAAGGAGTATAGTTAGAGATGAAAGTTATCAGGAAAGAAGTCTTAGTTTCATGTAAATAAAAGTCATGCTGGTGTTAAAATTAGGTAAATAGATTCAGAAAAATTACGTGTTGTAATGTTGAAATATTTCTTCATGTATGTACATGTAGTTATTGCCAGAGGTGCAGTCACTACCCGCTGTCTGGGGACACTGATACCCTTTGTGTATGTATTGGGGGCATACAGAACGCCCCTGCTGCACCCTGCTCTCATCACTGCTGCTGAAGGAGATGCTTGCATGGAACCTGTTCCTCAGGAAGGAGGTCTGACTTAGCCTTCCCTAAACAAGTCCCCCACCAATTTGCACACCACACCCCCTTTCCCCCCAATATATGGTGTCTTATGGGCTATAAAGCCAGGGAAGTCGATTGCACACGCATTTTATAGCAAGTGTATCTGCTGCTGCTCCTCTGACTCTCATATTGGCAAGAAACAAATTTACACCGTTTGGAAGGTCATCTTGTTTTTCTCAAGGTTTTTATCATGCGAAGGAGGCGAGCAGGGCCGTGCCTGTGCAATTGCTGAGGGCTGGCTGCAGATGATGCCCTGGTGCTGTTGAGCCAGGTGAGGTGCCTGCCTCTGTACATCTTTACCAAGGATCCAGTGGAAGGGTCCCTTGATCTTGAGTTGGGCTGGAGAGTGACTCTGAAAATAAAAATGTACACCCTTCAGAATTTTTTTCAACCGCTGCAGCTGGTTCAAATGTTTTAAATATCGTGTGTCTCTCAAATTAATGCATTGTGTAATAGCTGATGCAGCATTATGACACCTGTTCCACCGTAACCACTGTTGCTCTCTCACATCACTTCACAGAATATCTCCGATACATAGCCAGTCATAATAAAAAATAGAAACAGCTATGGGTTCCAGGCGTTCAAAAGGGTAGTAAAGCAAAGTGTTCAAGGACGTTATTATCCCCATTAGATTTGAAATCGGTCAGAATTGCACCACCTTCATTTCTATTTACCTAGTTGCCCTCTATTCCTTTAAATACCAATATTGACATCATTACTGTGGTAAGGGGGAGAACCTGTCTTTCTGTTAATCAGCAATAAATTTATTGCAGGTCTAAAAGCAATCACCTCGAGGTAATATCTGAACAGCTTGAATAATGAAAAAAAAAGGTTAAAGGAGACTGTTCATGAGACTAGAAACCTAGCTGACAAAAATGCATCATGTGTCTTGTAAAGTGGTTGAACTGACCAACCAACGTAGAGTATGTGTTACTAAAAAGCAGTAAAGCTTGCAAATAGCAGTTTACAATATATGTTGAAGAAGATGATGGAATAACAGCTCTACTAAAGGACAATATCAAAAGAAACTACTTTTCTAAATAATTTGGTAAAACAATTTTTTTTTTTCATGCAGAGTATTGTTTTTCTAAATGTTTCAACGACTGAAGATAAGCAATATATTAAAGTTTAATTCCATTTTATTCCATTGTTTAGGTTTGTTTTCACTGAACTGGTAAACATTTATGAGATAAATGAACAGAACATTTTCCTTTTTCAAAAAAAAAAAAAAGCGTGACAGCAAGTGAAATATTATTCTGCTAACCAAAACAGAAAACCACAATAAAACCTTGTCTTAAGCTTATAAACTTAATCACACTTTAGAGGAAAATAAATTCCTCCTCTAAATTCTAGGATGAAACCTTGGCCCTCTATAAATAACAAGGTTGCAACATCTTCAATGTCTTTCTTGGGAAATATGAAAACAAATAATGTTTTCTCTCTGTGTCTGCACTAATGTCAAATGCTTGCTTTTGGCATGGGTTGCTGTTTCCTTTCTTACCCAGAGTATCTTAGAATCACAGAATGGTTGGGGTTGGAAGGGACCTTAAAGATCATCCAGTTCCAACCCCCCTGCCATGGGCAGGGACACCTTCCACTAGACCAGGTTGCTCCAAGCCTCATCCAGCCTGGCCTTGGACACTTCCAGGGAGGGGGCATCCACAGCTTCTCTGGGCAACCTGTCCCAGTGCCTCCCCACCCTCTCTGGGAAGAACTTCTTCCTGGTATCTAATCTAAACCTCCCCACTTTCAATTTAAACCCGTTACCCCTTGTCCTGTCACTACAGCCCCTTGTAAAAAGTCCCCCCCAGCTTCCTTGTAGCCCCTTCAGGCACTGGAAGGTGCTCTAAGGTCTCCCCGGAGCCTTCTCTTCTCCAGGCTGAACAAGCCCAACTCTCTCAGCCTGTCCCCAGAGCAGAGGGGCTCCAGCCCTCGGAGCATCTCTGTGGCCTCCTCTGGACTCGCTCCAACCGGTCAGTACCTTATATTGAGAGGTCTAGGCCCTCTCTGCTCTTCAGGCAGACCATCACCAAACACACAGGTTTGATGCATTTGGGTGGATCCTCACATTGTACCAGCTGGGAGCGAGTGATACTGTTCTCTTGCTGGACCCTAACGAAACAGCTACAGTTTGGGAACTAAAAGAGTATTTGCCTACAGAAGTGACATACAGTTTGAAACTATATAATTTCTAGTTTTAGTTTTGGTGAATCATATGTTTATGGTGCTTAGAGTTGTGTCTGCAAGGGAGGTGGATTTATGGCTAGTCCTAAAGAGATTGAGAGTATGTCATAGTCACTAATGCCCACCTGGTGATGCTTATAGTTGTCAGTCTTTCTGGGGGTATTTTCTCAAAGAATTAAGGGAGAGCCCTTTCTCTCTTGCTCATTTTGCTAGCTATCTCACACTTCTGGAGATAAAATACTGGACTTCAGTTGCCCTTTATTACTTTTGTTTCGTTAGTGCGTTTGTGGCATACATGATCATCTTAATGGTTAGAAAAATTGTCCTTTTTTTTTGGAGGACATCTCTTTGATTTTCCCAAGATGTCATTGTTTATACAGAGGTTGAACACAATGATGTTTAAAAATATGTCTGGTTTAGGTTCTCCTTGTATGATCTCATTGGGGTTTTTGGTTGGGTTTTTCTGGGGGGTTGTTAAGTGCCTACATGCTGGCTGTGGACACAACTGCCTTCACACAGAAATCTGCTTCTTTAAGAGACATACCTTAGGTATGGATTCAGAGCTCCTTTTGGAAAGGTAGTGATGAACAAAAAAGAGCAACTGAGGAAAGAAACCTGGAAATCTGGATAGAGTTTTTGGCCCAGTTGCCTTTGACCACCTGCCGCACCCACAGAGCCCTCCATCCTCTGCTTCTTTCCATTTTACAGTTGACAGCAATTTCATGGCAATTTCTTCTCCTTTGGTCTTTGGCAGTATAAGTGGATTGAGCCATGTGCCTTTGGATAATCCAGGTTTTTTAATAAGTCTGTCCCCTGTTATGAAAAACACAGGGCAGCAGTTTACACTTAGACTGGGTCTGAACTGTGCCTTTGATAGTAAGATGTACTAGGTGGTAAAGACCGTCAAAAGCTGGTTAAGGAGGAGCCTGGGCTCGGTGCTGCTGTCATTATCAGCTTCCCTGCCGAAGGCCAAACTACAAAGAATGTCTGTCTGTGCTCAAACATTTCAAGTGTGCCTTTCATCTGGGGGTCTCAAAATGCCTCACCAAGGCACTGGCCCAATTCTTCCCCTTACCAGTACTGAAGGGAAACTGGCTTTGCTGATGGATTCGTTTTCTGCTTCAAGGATTTTGCCACCCAAGATGGTAATTTCAGGAATCCTAAGCAGGAGTATCTTACTTTCCTATGCCGTGTGTTTCTGCATCCTCTGGCACAGGGCAAGCTAGCTGGCCAGCACGTGGCACATTCTCGGAGCATCAGCCTCTTTGTGTCAGTCAGATCTCAGCTCTTTCTTAAAAACAAGGATGAGTGCAGGGTTGCATAGTCACTGCTTTAGGTCTTCTGCCTCTGGTATGCCTTAACTTAGTTCATTAAGACTGAGGAACACAGGGAATGGCATTCTCATGAGTAGACAAGAGTTAATAGATCTTTTCCCCTTCACTGACTGGTGTTCACTTGCTCAGGGTGTGAGATTGTTTCAATTGCCAGGGACACTTTGCAGTTTGTTGTCCTGTAGCAATGTCACTCCTGTGCTGGTTTCAGGCAGGAATGGGCTCCTTTTCTTCACAGTGCTGTTGGCTGGCCCAGAGCGGCAAGAGAGTGTTTCATTCCATGGTATGTCAGGCTCAGAGCCAGGCGCAGTTTCAGAGGCGGGAAGTGGCCTGGGGGGGTTGTTAAGACTTGGGCTATCATGTTAGCTGGGTCATTAGCTCCTTTGGTAGCTCTTGGCATGGCTGTTCGCAGTGGGGCTGGTTTGTTCATTAGTGGGTTGAGGGCTCAGCTGGCTTTTGTCCCCGTGGTGTTGTCCCAGGGGAACTTGGGCTCTGGGGTCTCTTGTGCTCAAGCTCTCATTTCTCAGGACCTGGCTATGTGTCAGTTAGCAGCTGGTGAGCAGTTGTATAATATATTCTATTTTCTATTCTTTTAATTACTTATTTTTAGTAGCTTTGTTAATATTAGTATCGCTATAATTTTAATTTATATTCAATTATTAAATAGTTTTTATCTCTACTTTTACGAGCTTCCTTGTCTCTTCCCCTGACTTTCTTCCTGCAGTGAGGCGGGGGGGAAGAGGTGAGCAAGCGGCTGACTGTGTCGTACTTAGCTTTATCCTGTATCTGGCAACTAAACCACCACACACTGCACCCAAATTAAAACTGCAGTGGTATGAAGAAAACTTGCTAGAACCAAGCTTTTGCTTAGTGCAAGATTTTGGGTTTATTTCTTCAAATAGCACAGAGCTAGAGGCTGCGCTGGGACCTTGGATGAATATCGCCTACCACCATCTCAGTATCGAATCAGCTCCACCTGCTTTGGCACACCCAAAGAACATACATAAGGTGGAGCTCTGCCATACAAAACCCAACCCCACCCAGAGTGACTGGCTATTTCAGCATGAAGGCAGACGAGCTGCAGTTACTGGACGTGGTGACTGTAGTCAAAAACGTCTTTATCAGGTTAGCAAAACCTTCTAAGACATCCATACCTATGTCTATGCAGTCTGAATGCCCTCGTGACTTTGATGCTTGACATTTAAACATGAGTGCAAACATTTCAAGATTAGGGCTTTTAAGTGGGAAACCTCTTGGATCAAGAGCGGCTTTGCCAGTCAGCACATGCTATGGCCTCAGCCCTGGGTTGCAGTCTATGACTGATATTTTGATAATCTCTGGATCCTCATTTTCGCACAGTAGGTATAAGGAGCTGTTTGTTATCACCACTTACAGGAAAAAATACTCAGTATTTTAAATGTACTTAGATATGTTTAAAAGCTGCTGTGAGATTTTACACATTGTCCCAATACATACCAAGTCTCTCCTCATAATCTCTTTTTTTTTTTTAAGGCTGAGAGAACTGGGCTTGTTCAGCCTGGAGACGAGAAGGCTCCGGGGAGACCTTATAGCACCTTCCAGTGCCTGGAGGGGCTACAAGGAAGCTGGGGGGGACTTTTTACAAGAGCCTGTAGTGACAGGACAAGGGGTAACGGGTGTAAATTGAAAGTGGGGAGGTTTAGATTGGATACCAGGAAGAAATTCTTCCCGGAGAGGGTGGTGAGGCACTGGGACAGGCTGCCCAGAGAAGCTGTGGATGCCCCACCCCTGGAAGTGTCCAAGGCCAGGCTGGATGAGGCTTTGAGCAACCTCGTCTAGTGGAAGGTGTCCCTGTCCATGGCAGGGGGGGTGGGACTGGATGGTCTTTAAGGTCCCTTCCAACCCAAACCATTCTATAAGTCTATGATTTTCAGTATTTTTTTTCCTTTCATCTTACTGCTTCCGTTGGTAAAAACTGCCTTCCCTTGGAACATACAATCAACAATAATGAGCATCGTAACATAACTAATGGGATCAAAACATAACTAACAGGATTCATAGAGCATGGATTCAGTGAATCTTCCGTCCTCTTGTTCTCACAATGCGTAGAACTCAGGATATGATATTGCAGAGTGCATTGAAGAAAGTCATCGGAACGCAGTTTGGAAGTCAGTAGTAACTCGCCTAAGAAAGAGGATTACAGCCTTTTGTCCCTATGCATTCTAGTGAATCACACCCGTGCTTCTGCTCGCATTAAAACTAATACAAAATGCAAAAAAAGTATTGCAAGATTCACTCTGTATGTGTAACAAATTAGCTAGGAGCAGAATTTTGCTCATTTTGCCTGTTTTGCTCTGAAGTCCGGTCAAATTACAGAAATACAGAGGTAATTTGTAAAACTGTAGTTACACTTTGCAAAGAACAGTCTGCAGCAGACTTGAGCATGGCTTTAACGCTGCTTTTTGTGGAATAGCAACAGAAACACATCTGAAATATTTCTCCAGCGTCTGGTAGAAGGGGATGCTTAAGTGTTTTAGAAATATGTCTGAAAACAGACTTACTTAATAGATCATTACATAGTTGTTGGTAGTTGGGGGAAAAAAGGTGCAGTTTGTCTTGGAGCAGGGTAGGAGAGGCTTTGTGTGTTTTTATAAAATGTGGGATTTTCCAGGGTCTAAATAAATGGGCAGTATGGGTCTTGTTATGGTAGAATTTATATTTGCTGGTCCTTTATGCGCTGTTGAAAATACCATTTCAATCAAAATGTTAATTTTGCAGTCGTTACGGTTTTTAGGTGATTTTGCTCTGTGCTTTTACATTTCGCAAGGCTTGTGTTGGTTTAGATGTGTTCAAGCCTTGGGCTACGTACTACAAACAGTGTACATTAATCTTCAAAAACAAAAATAGAAGGGCAGGAATAGACATGATGTCATAGTTGTGTGTCTTTCTAACCTTCTTTTAACGTGTTGCTGATAATAATAGATCAATAACTTTAAAGCTCCCTGGAAAGCTGCAGTCCCACCCTAGAGACCCGCTGTTGCTAAGTCAGTACCGAGAAATACAGCTAAGCAAGCTGAGGTTTCAAATAATCCTGTCAAGAGTGGAATTTTCTCCACCCACGTGACAGGAGTTGGTTTTCATACTCCCAAATACTGGACAAAAGTCTCTGAATGGACTCTGCCATTCTGCTTATACAATGTGCTCACAAAGCTGTCGGTGCCAGCTCTGTTAAGATTGTCCTGCCTTCAGAGTGTTTATTCCATAAAGGAAAGCGTCCTTGGAATCCAAGTTTTCTTTCACTCTTCGATCTTTTTCTTTTTTTAATGGATTGGATCATGACCTTCTGTCTGCTTTGTTAAGGTAATACCCTGTACAGACCTAGGCTACCGCCAAGTTTTAAAATAAATGCAGCAGTGAAGGAGGTGGGTGAGTTCCAGGGTGCCCTGCTTAGGATGGTGCTACAGGAGATCAAAGGGGCAGGGAGTCACCTCTCTGCAGGTCAACATCCCTGAAAGCGTTAATCTTGCCCGGCAGCGGGTTGGCTGCCTTTTACAGCAGCCCTTTGCCTGCCAGGCCACTCAAGGGTATTAGTGCAACCTCTTGCACCTACAGAAGTAGAGCTGCTGGAGGCAACATCTGCCTGTTCACAGCTGGAGAGGCAAGGGAAAAGTTAAATCCAACGGTCATAGATGTGGATCTAATCAGTGCTTCACTTCTGGACTTTGAACGGAACAAAAGTTCAGGCCATGTACGAGTGCCCCTTGGAGAGCACTGCGGTTCCTGACCGGGCTGTTGGTCTCAGGCCAGTGCCTCGTAAACAGGTGTCAGCGTCCCAAAAAAGAACTCCCCTCTTTGCCAGCGGCGGGTATCCTCGCTGGCGGTCCCGCGGCAGGGCTTCACGGGCCAGGAGGAATGACCCATAGGTCAGGAATGAGACGGCTGGTGGGGTGGCTTACTGAGGCTTCCTTGACATTTGCCTTGCCTTATTTTTCCCGAGGATGAAGCAGGGATTTTGGGCTCCAAATCTGACAACATTTTATGTATCAGGAGGGGGAAAAAAGGGGAAAAAAAAAAAGAGAGGAGGAAGTGAGAGGTGAGTTGCTTGTGAAAAATATTTTTTTTTTCTTGGCCCAAGGATTAACCTGTAGGTTTGAATTTGGAAGATAGAGGAAGAAATGGGTAACAATGTGCTGAAGGAGGATTCAGCTGCTAGGGGGCAATATATAGTAAGCAAAAACGTACTAAGAAATTTTCTCTCAGTATCTATCAAAATGTTTAAAAAAAATAACACAAATCTAAAAAATACCTGACGTATTTCACACACCAGCATTTCGTCTAGGGAA
>NW_010269390.1:30306-61170 GCF_000690775.1 Eurypyga helias
AGAACATAGTATAAGCACAACTTATATATGTGTGTGTATTTTTTTTACATACATACATGTATGTGAGTGCGTGTACCTGACTTCCTTAATGTGCTTCCTCCCAATTGCAGTAGGATCATTACCAGTTCTGAGAGCTGTACCCAGCACTTTTAGTTGTTAAAATGAAGACTTTTGTTTCATATGAATTAAGGAATCTAAACCCCATGCACTAGTATTTCCAAAGCTTTTGTGAAGAACTGATGTTATGGCTCCTTTAAAAAGATTTGCTCAGGAAGTTTATCCTGCATGTTTCTTACTTTTTCGTTCTGAAATCTATCACAATTTATGTAAGTCAAAAGAACTAGAATGTGAACATTTAAAAGTCTTAAATCACATGATCTTGTAACGCTCCTGCTTCTTCCTTGCTGAGAACAACTGGAACAGCTAACTTAGATGTCTTCATGACTTTTTTGTTCTAGCCACTTTCCTAAACATATTCCCTAAAAAAGACGACAAGGGGAGATAGGAGAAGCCAGCTTCTGTGAAGTTATTGTTTTCAGGCTGAGCAGTGAAATAGTTGTTCGTTTGTTTATATATACTCATGCTGACTTGATGATGCTCGTTTTAGAACTGGCGTGGGATGTTTCTGTAAAATCTGCCTTCTGTGAATGCAATTTTCCATTTATTTTGATTAAAAAAAATAGTTTTTGCCTGAGATATCCAGTGGTTATATGTGATTATGACTATAATGTTAATAAAGTAGTAGATTGAGTCTGAGGCTAGTAATGGAGAAACTATACCCATTTCTAGAGCAGATTTTCAGTTCTGGTTCACCTGGTCACCAAAGTGCAATGAAGAAGCATTGTCTAAATGAGTAAAGGTGAGAGCATGATCTGCCAATTCTCTGCGGTGGAAAATTTATCATTAAGTAACTCCAGCTAATTTTTTGCAAGAAGTGTTCGACTAATTTTACAGCAGCAGCTGAAGTTTGAACCAAGGAGCAGATGTTTGCAGATTGGAGGCATTTTTTATTAATTTAATCTTGTTGCCCATATTGCTCAGGGTGAGAGACTCATTGGAGAGTCAGGGGAGAAGCAACTGGTGCAAAGACAGAAAACGTGCACAAACCCTCGTTACCGTTACAATGCACTTGTCCCTTCTGGTCTTTTCATTCACCAGTTTCTGTCCTCATGCTCTCATCTCTGTGATTCATATAGGTTTATCTGCTTCGGATGAATATAGTGCTTGCTGGTTTTCTTACCTGCTTTGGATGAATATAGTGCTTGCTGGTTTTGCACTGGAAATGGCACAGAGCTTATTGTACCTGATGCATCTTACAAAAACATCATTTCAGAGAGGCTATTTTCAACTTCTCCACCGTTCGCAAGGTCGTGGTAGCATCCTGGTGCTCCAAACTGCAGGTGGTTGCTCAGTGTAATCCACAACATCCAACATCTCTGGGGAAAAGTCCCACAGAGAGCAGAACGGCAGCTTGAGAGCTGCTGCAAACATCTGTTTCTGTGTCTTCTTTTTCTTGCTCTCCCATGATACCTCACTCCTAACAAAAAAAGAGACGGCTGTTAAGATATGTGTATGGTCATGTACCCTACGGAGCTCTTCCTAAACACAAGCGCTGGCTAAAAGCCTGTTCTTTCAGACCAGCTGTGGAAAACACAGGGTTACAGGGTGACAGCAAATACAGCAATTACCTGGCAGCGCCTGTTCTAAGGAAGGTAGAAATTCTTCACACGCCTGAAGTCACCAAATACTTTCTCAAGCCTGGTTCATGGATGAAACTGAAATCGGTATCAAATGCTTTTCAGCATTCTTCACTCTTACAGAATGTGGGTGTTTTGAGACAGACAAGGAGCACTTCAAAGTACATCATTCTATATTGTATTCTTGGCTGTGGTTTGCAGCAAATACTGGGAAATAACAAAGCAGTACATAATAAAGTGTAAAAGGAGCATCGTGTGGGTCTGAGGCTGTGTTCCAGGAATATTAGGAACTTCTGCTCTCTTGAAATCCATGGGTTTCTGAACAACATCAGGTGTGGGTACAGAGGAAAAAGGGCTGACTGGTTATATGGTGGTGTTGAAATACCTTGAGCACTTCTTCAGGTCTTTGTGGTAGTGTTTTCTGATTAGCCATTAGAAGAGTGTGGGTTAGGCAGTGTTAGACGGCAGCAAAGCTAGCAATTTGCACAATACTCTTTCAGCTCCCAACAAAGAGATGAAAATGTGACTCTAGCTGAATTAGGACCTTAATGTGCTTTGTGCTCTTCATATTACATCTACTATCTTGCCATAAATAATTCCAAACATGAATTTGTTTTGAGATTAAATTATTGTCCTTGTTTAATACGATTAAAACAAAATAGGATTCATGGGTTTAAGTCTTTAAAATCTCTATTTTAAAGTCTCTATTCTATATAGAAAGATGCTTTGTGTTCCGTAACAGCATGCTTTGACCTCTGCCAAATCAGCATAACTAGTTATAATCCCTGTGCATTTGTAATTACCAAAGGGGTTTGGATGGCTTTACTTAGTATTAAATCCTGACATCACCTTTAAGTACAGAAATCAAACTTGTTGCAATTACGATTATACCAATAAAGTTCTCACATTTCACGTCTTTTCCAGTAGTCATAATAAACCAGAAGTGTATGATTCATTGCCTACCTTAAGTATTTGTTCTTTCCGATATCACCAGGCTACTGATGTGTAAACAGAAATGTAAATATACACTTGCGGGTGGGTGATTGTTCAGGCTTGCACAATAGTACTGAATCATTTGAGCAGGTCTCCTTGCTCTGTACTGTGGACTTTACAAATGCTGCTCAGAAGTGCAGCTCGAGAGCACAGGGAGCTTGTTTGGACTCAATGAAGCTTGTGATTTTCTGCTCTAAAGATGTTTCACCCTAAATGTGATTTCTAAACTGGTGCTTTTCAGTTCACAGGTCCATTATGAGATATACGAAATATTCAGATTCATAGTCACTAAAAGGTGCTTCTCTTCTAATGTCCTCTGTAACCTGCTGAAGTAACTAGGTTTTATTTAGTACGTTTGTGAAAGGAGGAAAAAGGAGAGTGGAATTTTTCAGCACTTAAACTACTTTTTCTAGGAAGTTCTATCAGGCGTTCTTCCAAATAAAAACTCAGGTTCTTATGCTTTTGATGTTCCAAAAATTGTTGTATTATTATATGAGTATTTTACAGCTACAGAATAAAAGCTTGAGTACCTAGGACTCTGCAGCTGATCACATTTCTATCAATTCCAATGTGTTCTGGGTGTGTGTATGTACATGCGTGTGTGTGTGTTGGGAAAAAGAGATCATACGTGTGTAGGGAAAAAAATGCTGGTCGCTCCCACAAAACACCTGATTTTTTGGCTGCATCTCTATATCACCCTGTAAAAAGCTTCTTTAGCTACTACAAATTGTTATTCAAGTGATTTACTGATTTTTGAGGATGCTGCGCCAACATCCCAAGTGTGGCATGTTTTCGGAGGTAACTACCTGAGAATTTTAAAGAAAAAACAAGAACAGCGGGGCAGATCTGCAGAGACGTGGGCATTGCATGCTGTCCACATGAAATATGTGAAGATATTTGCTGCCCAGATTTTATGCGAAGGTGGTGGTGTTAATGGACGCTGCAGTCCTGAAACAGCAGGCAGCTTGTGGAGAGTCACTTGGGACAGCAAATTTCCCAGCTACAGGAACTTAAATGAAGATCCACAAACTCACGGTGTTTGCCAGTTCCAGAGAAGCATGACTCATACTAATAATGTTTATCTTATTCTGATAAGCTCAAAAAATGTCCCAAGGCTTTGGCCACACCTAACTCCTCTGCTGCTGCAGGTTGTTGTCCATGCTAACTCCTGCATGTCGTCATGAAGAACTTGGGTTGCCACTTCATGCAGTGCCCTCCCAATATTTAAGTTGGGAGGTTGGTTAGGGCCCTGTGCAGTCAAGCTCTGACCATCTCCAGGGTTGGATGAAGATTTGTGGCTTCACTGGGCCCTTTCCTCATCATGCGATCACCCTCGCTGTTAAAGAATTAAGGGGGTTTTTTAAATGTCTGGTCATAATTTCCATTTTTGCAACTTGTTTCTGTAGCCTCCCATCCTGTTGCTGTGCACCTCTGAGAATAATCTGGCTCTGTCAGATTTGTACCTACTCAGTAGGCAGCTGAAGGCAAGAATGGGACCCCATTGTTTGCCGCCGCCGCCTTCTTCTTACGCTCCAGTTTATCAGCGGTGCTCCTCAGTTTCATGTCATCTGCAAACTTGTTAGGGAATGAGGTTTTCCTTGTCTCTTCCTTCCCTGAAATTCAACCAAATCCAGATGGGTAGTGTGCTGAAGAGGAGTAACATGCTCTTAGGCTAAGAAACAGCTAATTAAAAATGTGGTATCTATCCTCACCTCATCATAAGCATAGTGGCAACTCTAGGTATGAGGGAAGTATTTTTCCTAATGGGCTAATTCTGTACAATTTCTGCTGCTATCTGCACCATAGACAGTGTTGAACTGGCTGCAGAAACAGACTGTTGTAATATAGCTGCTATGAGAGTGTGCTCCTCTGCACGTTTGTTGTCTTTTTTGGGGGGAGAGTTAGTGTCCAGTCAAGGCTAAATTCTAAAATTCTTGATTTACCTTCACTCTTTAGACAAGCAAATCCTGCTCCTGTGTGGTTCAAAAGAAGGCATAATGCTGCAGTATTTTACTGCAATGTCAAAGTTAATCAAATCTTGGAAAACTTTGCCTTATATTGCTTGCATAATGCACATATGCAAACGCTAGTTTGCATTTTATCAGTTACCTGATTGCCTAGTTTGTTGTGAAATTTTTACATGGAATTCCTTAGCCCATCTATATACTTAAATAATAAGTGAAAACAATACAGGTGTCTGGCAGGTTGTGGGGAACAAACCCTCAGATTTTCAAGACTACTTAAATAAAAATGGTTCAGTATATCAGATGCAGCACATAGTGGGTTTCCCTTCAAGTACCTACGTAGTTTTTCAGCATGGACAAGTGCTTGTTGAAGGAAAAAATGCCTGCTGAAAAGGGGAAAGCACCATGCAACCTATCATCACCAGCTAATTCTCAGACTATTTTTCTTCACCATTTTTTCCTTTCGCTTGCCAAGAAATGCAGTCATTCTATGGGACCTTAGAGTAAACATATCCTGAGACAGCAGTGCAGAAAAGGAGTTAACTGAGCACTCTTCCGGAGGAGGAGACCTAGGTAGGGCTGAAGAGGGCTGTGGGAAAGCTGAGAAGGGAGGCACAGAGGAGGGTGGGAGTCCTGCACAAGGGCTCGTTGGCAGAAGAAGGCAGGAACAGGATATGTTTCAGCTTGGGTGGCTCTGGGAGGAGCAAATGTTGGTTGGGATTAAAGCGTCTTGATGAAATTGTTCCTTTTCAGATGCAGACAGTGAGTTTCATGGGGTGGATTTTCTTCCAGAAGATCTCAACGAGGCTCCGGAGGAGACAGGAATGAGGATGAACAAGAAATACTCCTGCCTACCTGCTGAGGAGAAGGGGATCCACATTATCAACATCCGAGCTATTGAGGATATAGGATATGACCAGCATGAGAGTACAGTGAGTAAAGGACTTGCCAGATGTCTCATAACTGACGTACTACGCTTTACCCCTTAGCTTATTTTTCATTCTTTCCATTCCCAGGATGCTCTGAAATCCTTTTCCCCGGCTTTCCTACAGGTGCTGAGGAGGATTGCCACCAGCCACAGTACATGCTAACGTAGTGGGGTTTGTTCTTTAATGTGAAGAAGGGAAGCAAGGGATCCTTGTTTAACCTGTAGCATAAAAAGGGGTTGGCTGTTCTCAGAGTAATCAATCTGGCTGTAAGGCTGTGGCAACCTTAAAATCTCTTTGCCCGTGTAGAGTAGAAGGGAAAATAATGTATAAAATTTCACATGGAAACTATTGTTAACGTAGGTAACGTTAAATTAATATTCTGTAGCACATTGTAGAGGTTAGATTTCCAGTGTCATTAACTGTGCCTTGGTGAAATTCTTTAACACTGGTTTAAAGGAAGTTGATAATATGAATACCCAAAAGGATTAGGAGTTGGTTATGTCATAAATGCATAAAAAGGAGTTTATTTAGGTGAAAGAATCGAGGTGGAGTGGGCTATATAGCAGATCTTGCTAGGGAAGGATGGACAAAAAAAAGCACTACTTGATTCACTGTGCTTGTGCTTAGATGGGATGGAGCATGGAGGAATAATTCTGTCAGAGTCTAAACAACCCTACTGCTGTGGTAAAACTGAAATGTCTTTTGTGTGTCATTTGCAACTGAAGGGACATGAGTCTAAGTCAATGTAGCGCTTTCTCTGTTTCAGCATAGCAGCACTGCAAGTAAGAAATGTGGCCTATTAGTACCTTTCAGCATTAATACTGCATCCTTAAAAGAATCTAATAATTTATTTCTTTAAAACAGGACCATCAGGCTGCTTTGAGTCTTTGGCTGCGCCCCTTTAGCAGTGGATATAGCTATTCTCATATATTAATAAATTTCATAGAATCACAGAATGGTTGGGGTTGGAAGGGACCTTAAAGATCATCCAGTTCCACCCCCCCTGCCATGGGCAGGGACCCCTTCCACTAGACCAGGTTGCTCCAAGCCTCATCCAGCCTGGCCTTGGACACTCCCAGGGATGGGGCATCCACAGCTTCTCTGGGCAACCTGTCCCAGCGTCTCACCACCCTCTCCAGGAAGAACTTCTTCCTGATATCTAATCTAAACCTCCCCACTTTCAATTTAAACCCGTTACCCCTTGTCCTGTCACTACAGGCCCTTGTAAAAAGTCCCCCCCAGCTTCCTTGTAGCCCCTTCAGGCACTGGAAGGTGCTATAAGGTCTCCCCGGAGCCTTCTCTTCTCCAGGCTGAACAAGCCCAACTCTCCCAGCCTGTCCCCAGAGCAGAGGGGCTCCAGCCCTCGGAGCATCTCCGTGACCTCCTCTGGACTCACTCCTCCAACTGGGCTATATCCTTCTGATTTTGGGGACCCCAGAGCTGGACATAGAACTCCAGCTGGGCTTTCACAAGAGCAGAATAGAATCCCCTCCCTCACCTTCTTTTGATGCTGCTTTTGATGCAAATTTATTGAGGCATTGGTATCCACAGTGCAGCACCTTTTCCCAAATTATCAGTGAGTCAGCTTTTCAACAGGAAAGTTCAAAGAATGGGAAGAAGCTCTCATTCAGTTTCTGCAGTGTGACTTGTCCCCTTCCCGGTGACAGTGACTCAAAGAAACAAAGAAACTAGGGATTTTCAGTGCCACTTTTGTCCACCCAAGTTGTGCTCCAGGAAAAGAGGAGCTGTGTTCAGGATGTACTGATCTCTCCTGAGCTCCCCAAGCAGTTAGAAACATCTGGCACACTCCCTGCTTTCATCCTTAAAAGTCATCTTCAGTCCTGCCCATTTTCTTTGGTCTCCAGAACAGACCAACTAAATGCTGCCCCTTATAAAGTCCAAAGGGGGAAGGAAGTGGTTTGGGTCTGAGTCTTTCTGTTTTAACTCCCTGCACTTACCTGAATGTCTGTCAGCTCTTGCCACTTTTTCAGAAATTGATGTCTAATTAATTAATAAGATCAACAAATCTTTAAAAATTAAATGGAATTAGGTACCTTGAAAGAAGTCCCAGTGTTCCTGTGTCTTGTTTAAAACAACCATTTAATCTGAAGAGGCATTATAGCCTGAAAATCCAGTTAGTTACTATTTCTTAATAATGTGCTTCTGTGGAAGTTTGCATAACTGAGTTGCTTGCCACAAGCAAACCATTAGCTTGCTTTGAAAAAACATTTTGAATTCACGGGTGTGTGCCATTAAACATGAATGAATAAGAAAGTAATAGTTATTAGTGGTGTTCCGTACTGTAATTATACTTAAGAAATAGGAATGTCTAGATTGGGCACAAACACGAGCATCCTGTGCCCTGAAAAATGTGTTATGGTCATGGCTAAATAAGACAGACGTGGAGCAGGTGAAAGAGTGAACTCCATGGTGGCAGCAAATACTATATTATTTTATGACGTATTTATATTTTTGGAACAAAGGGTTTAGGTTAAATGGAAAAGAGAGATTGGATCCTGAAAAAAAAGGAGAGCGAAACAGATGGCAAAGGCAGGTATGGAGCAAAGCTGTGAGGGACTGGGGAGACGAGGACCTGCAGCCAACCTGGCCCTGGGCAGACATGGTCAGGTCAGGCCTCAGAAAGCAATCGGGCATCCCCACCTCAGCAGACGGCTGCCCCGTGTGCTGCCTGGCATCTCCGCTTCTTGCTGTCTGCCGGTCCTCCTTGCTCTGTGTTACTGCTATCAGCTGATCACACTTGTTCCATTACTTCTTCATGTGCTTCCTCCTCCCTCCAAACGCAGGAAGATGGGAGTAAAAATCTCCCTGAGGCAAAAAGGGAAGAACAGGCTGTCCCTTAAAGACATTGGTTTATAGTTATGGTAGCTGGGACCTGCCTTCTCCAAAACAACGTTCAGAGAAGCGTGCAAAATCTGCGTAACATTGAGTGCGTTTCAGTGAAGTTTTGGCTGTATTGTCTGTGATACACTGTATAGTAAGCTCAGAGCTTGCTCTTTTCGCCTGGGTTTTAAAAATTGGACTTAGAAACAACTGTTTGCAAATAGCTCACCGTTTTATGTATGAAACAAGCAGAAAGTACACACATGCCAAATGGATTTGGACTGGTATGGTTTACGACCGATGGCAAACCGCTGTCATTTGGAGTGCAAGTCCTTCTTCCCATGTGGAAGCTTAACATTCTTCTGTAAAATTAAAATCCAGAAAATGTCCCTGGTCCCTGAAAAACCACTCCTGTGATGAGTGTTTTTTGTAAAAACAAATGCGAGTTAGTAATGAATTTTCATTTTATTTAAGTGGTCTGTGCATCCAAGGATAGAATTGTGAATTATGCAGAAGTGCTGGTGCAAGCAAGATTAGTTGTTAGTACTTTGTACGTTCCTACGCGGTTTTTCAGATAGATGCTTGGAAATGGAATTGTGTTTTAAGGCTTATGTGTCATGCAACACTTACGCAGTGTTGATTCAAGACGGGAATGAAGCCTTTGCCCCTATCCGTTTGCAAAGCAACGTAGGTTTTATAAGCGGGGAAAAAAAAAGTGATGAACTCAGTAAGCAGTGAACCCACTTCCCTGTACGTTCCTACGCGGTTTTTCAGATAGATGCTTGGAAATGGAATTGTGTTTTAAGGCTTATGTGTCATGCAACACTTACGCAGTGTTGATTCAAGACGGGAATGAAGCCTTTGCCCCTATCCGTTTGCAAAGCAACGTAGGTTTTATAAGCGGGGAAAAAAAAAGTGATGAACTCAGTAAGCAGTGAACCCACTTCCCTGGCTACGGCCCATCCGCATTTTTGGCCGGACTTCATGGCCAGCTGGCTCCCTTCAGTCTGTATCTAAGATGATCTCTTTCTCAGATGATACAAACTTGCAACCATAGATAAGAGAAGTGAGAAATGTTTGCACAGGATATTAATCTGTTTGTCAGAATTGAAATGCAGATGTCTTGGGTGGAAAAGGACAGATGATCTTAGTGGTGATTAACCCCCAAAGGAGAAAACCAAATCCACCAAGTAGCTGACTTACAAGCTAGTGTGCTGGTAATGAGATTAAATCCCAGTTATTTGAGCTATTTATCTCTGGCCAATAAAATCCCAGCTGCCTATCAGTAAAATTGCAGGTGTTAACTTGCGAAATTGTTTCGAGCAAATAGCATGGGGGGGTGGGGAGTGCTCCCATATGTATTCTGTTTGAAGATGGGTCGTTGTGTGCTCCAGGCAAGAAGGAGTCCTTGATACAAGGATATGGTCTGTCTGGTGTCCGTGTTGGTGTGTGTGCTCATTATTCTTCTCTCTCCTTCTCTCCACGCCCCCATTCCCTGCTTCCAGTTATTAAATTCCCTGTCCAAAAATCCAGATGCTGACTGCAAATACGGACTCTACTTCCGAGATGGCAAGAGAAAAGTAGACTACATCCTCGTTTATCATTACAAGAAGTCCTCGGCAGGGAGGACACTCACCAGGAGAGTTCATCACAATGATTCAAGTGCCCGAAGCACCAAGCAGGACCAGCCGCTTCCTGGGAAAGGAGTGCAGCTGGAAATGGGGGAAGGTGAACCTCACGTGGATTACCATGAAGACGACAAGAGATTTCGCAGGGAGGAGTATGAAGGGAACCTCGTGGAGGCTGGTCTGGAACTGGAACGCGATGAGGATGTAAGGAGCCATTTCAGACCATTAAAGATACGGAGCTTAACTGGTGATTGCATCCTGGGAGATGCTGATCTGTTCCTGTGAACCTGTCTCTGCTCAAGGTTACACAAGCTCAACTCTTCAGAATTTGATTTCAGTTCTGGCAGTGCCATCCTCGCCCACTGGTTTAGTTCACTTCACAGGAATGGGCTGTGGTGTTGTTAATGCCCCAGTGAGATGAAGTTTCTTACTTTTCTTGGCCGGGACTTGTGGCACATCCACTATTGCAACACAGCTTATTGATGTGTTGCCATATCTAGAAGTGAGGCTTAAATTGCCCTGAACACTAATCCCAGTTTGGTGGGTTTACAGTATGCTGTGCTTTGGATCCACTGGTAATTCCAGTTCTGATGAAAAATACCCGATACTGACAGTGGCATTTTTATACCTCAGTATAGACTTCAAGAGATTTAAATGTGTTCGGGAGGTTCTGGTACATGCTCTAGCTTGAGTGCGTGGGTCTGCATTACAGTCTGCTCTTTCCATTCTTAGATGCGAACAGTACAGCTTGTAACGCCTTTCACCTGTACCCTGAAAACAGTGTATTCTATTAAAAGACCATTAGACTATATAAAAAATGATGTGTGTGAAGTACTGCCAGTGTGTGATTAGTAGAAATAGGCACAGCCATATTAATTTCAAAGAAAGCTATTACAATTAACTGATCCAACCAATATGCCTGAAACTCCTGTGGGAGAGGGTAAACATTGACGCTGGGTTTATTTATAGGATCTAAAAGTTGAGATTAAGCATCTAGACCTGTGATCAGTGTTAAAAAAGTAAATCTGCCACCTATTATTTACAGATTACAGGCATGTACATAATGAGATATATATAAATAAAATATTTTTAATGGTATAATGCAAAAAAACTTTCACTTCTCTGTCCCCCGGGTGAAAGTAAGACTTGCTTCCCATCAAACTTGCAAGTTGTTGTAGTGAACCGAAAGCTTGCCTGTGCCAAGTCACAGACACCGAAATCCTTGGCAAGATGGGACGTCCCCACCTATGACATGTGATAGGATTTCAGGTGATGCAGAAGGGCTCAGGCTTCAAGTCAGGACGCCATAAAAGAGAGAGAGAGCCCCTTACCTTTCAGGGCAAGGTACAACAGCAGATCAGGAATGTGCAGAGATGAAAGCAAGCCACAGGGGTTTATGTCAGCTTCCATATCCAGCACGTCATTGTAGGGGGAAAACCCTGCAATCACCTGGGCTTGCAAAGGATGCCATGAAGTTGCACTGGAGGCCTTACTAATTGCAAAACAAGCAAAGGTTTCTTAAACAGATGGAGTTTACTAAGTCACTTAAACTCTCCTCAGTGAAGCACATTCAGAGGCGGTTTGGAAGCCATGCCTTACGGGAAGGCTGGCAGTTAATGTCCTCTGAGTAACCGATTTCTAGAAAGCCAGTGGGGAACTTTGCTGCATGAAAGGTAGTTATTGCAGTAACTGCCTGAGTTGATACCTCGTCAAGATCAGAAAGATTCATTAGAGTTTCTCTTCTGGTTGGTGAATGCCTGCTAGCTTGGTATCATTTGTCCAATAGCTTTGAAATGGTTACTCCCATGGGAGTTAATAGGGGTGTAGGTGGGAGTGCCAGAAGCAAACCCCCGTGTCCAGCCATCTCGAGCAGAGCTCGGAGAATGAGTGGGATGCAAGCATGCCACTGATGTTGTCGCTAACATTTTTTTTTTCTTTTCTTGAGGTCTTCCTAGCAGTTTTCCTAATTAAAATGCGGAGTGTTTTAATGTAGATACTCACATCTGTATCTGGTGCTGCACGTTCCTTACTGCAGTTCTGGACCTTTGAGATACTTAGGAGGCAGCAGGGAATCTCTCAGCTCCATTAATTACACCGCACTCTTGAAATCATACCATTTGGCTGGATGCCTATGCCTCCAGTTTAATTGGCTTAATCTGTATTTGTGTCCACAGTCATTAGCTTTTATTTCCCAAACAATTTTTATCTGTTTAACCTTGTGGTATCTCTTCTGGAAGACAATAGCATTTTTGGGTCACATTTTATAGCAGCTCAGCACAAAGAGGTGCTCGGTGATTGTCCTGTTGTTAGAAACTAGCTGCCTCAGATGAGATGTAGGATGTTGGCAGTAACAAACTGTTCCTTAAATATGTAGGAAACACAAGGGGAAAAATTCTTAATTTCCTCTCATCAGTAACTTTTTCTCTTGCTTGTTTTTTAGACTAAAATCCATGGAGTTGGATTTGTAAAAATACATGCACCGTGGAATGTATTGTGTCGAGAGGCAGAATTTCTCAAACTCAAAATGCCCACAAAAAAGGTGAGTCCTGATTTTTCTTTCATTCCTCTGGAAGGCATAGTTTAAGCATATGCTCATCTCTGAACACCTTACATATGTAGACTTTTCTTCCCACAAGCATTTCTAAAGCAGTTAACTACTGTGTGCAGAAAATGACTGTCACAAACTTGCTTGCTTGGGACAGCAGAGAGAATATCTGGAAGGAGGAATCGAAATTAAGAATTCCTACCCGCTACCTGTATGTGATGCGAGTGATTTCATACAATACCTTATCCTCTCAGTGTGTTTGAAAAGAACAGGTTGCAAATGATGAAGTGATGTGTGTGTATTGGAGTTTTTTCTCACCAGACTGCTAAAAGTGAACATAGGAGTAACAATTTGTGTGCAGTATTCTCACTGGGTTTAGTGACTCTTCATGTACCTCGTTAGACATAGTTGCAGGAGTTGTGGCTACTCTACCACGAAATAAATTACCTTTCAGAATATTTTAAATATCATTAAAGAAACGACAGTGTATTTTCATCAATTCTAAATCATCTGTGATAGATAGCTACCTGTTCAGAGAGCATATCTTAGAGATGGATTAATATTTAAACACATAATAAGTGCATGTCCCAGACTGCAGAGGAAGGTCTCTAATGGAGCAAGAGACAGTCTCAAAGCCCAGCGTCATTTATTACAACACTAAACCCACCTTCTGGTTTGAATTTCATATTAATCCCCATTATTGCCTCACCACTGATTTTAATCAGAAGCACTATTAGATTAAAAACAGTCTGTTGTCACCCTGCATTTAAAGCTGATTTGCCACAAAAGTCAGGGTGGGTATTTTGTGGAGGGTTTTTTCTGTGTGTGAAAGAGGCCACCGAAGCCTGCAGGCATTGCCGTGGAGAAGGAGTGTGCCTGAGAACACCCTCAGACTCCTAAAGCCTTGTTTGCAGCTGAGCATCTTCCCAAAGTGGGACCATGCCCTGGATCTGCACATAGTTTTTGTGGCTAAGAGAGGGAGGCCTGTAATCCTGCTTTCTGACCCTGCTATCACACTTCCTGCATTCAGTGCTACACAACTACACTAGGCGATTCAAGATATTTCGGTTCCTTTATATGGAAAAAGGAAAACTCCTGAAGCCTGCACAATATTCCCAGGAAAGCCCCCTGGGAGAGGAGACCACTTCTGTTGTTTTTCATGGGGGCTCCATAATTTCTTTGTCTGATTGCACCAAGGAAACAGTAAAGGCCAGAGGAGTGGGTGTCTCAGGAGTCAGTGCTGAGTATATGCGCCCCATCCCTGGAAGTGTCCAAGGCCAGGCTGGATGAGGCTTGGAGCAACCTGGTCTAGTGGAAGGTGTCCCTGCCCATGGCAGGGGTGTTGGAACTGGATGATCTTTAAGGTCCCTTCCAACCCAAACCGTTCTGTGATTCTATGATTCTATATCTCCACTGAACACGCCATCTGATTATTTGGAACCAATGCGCCATGCTTTGGCTCAGGGAAAAAGCAGTAGTCTTGCCTTGGTTTGACTTTCCCATCCATCCATGTGTTTCAGAATGTTTTCAAGAAGGTAAGCTATACTCCCCAATAATTTATTCTATTTATTTAATTCATGGTTTATTCCTTACAGCTCATTCTGTCACGGGTAGCCAAACAACAATACAGCCTTACTGTTTTTCTCTTTGTCCACTCAGATGTATCAGATCAATCAGACCCATGGTCTTCTGAAAAAGATCAACTCAGTAATTCAAAAAATAACAGAGCCCATCCAGCCAAAAGTAGCAGAACACAAGCCTCAGACGGTGAAACGCCTCTCCTACCCCTTTTCCAGAGAGAAACAGCACCTGTAAGTGAATGCTTTCTGTAAACGTCCATGTCAACAAGTTCCAGCCTTCCTGAGAGCAGCTAAGGTGCCAAAAGGTCAAAGGGCAAATGAACGCCAACAATTTGTTGGTGATTACTGTAAAGAATATTTCCACCCTCAGCATCAGAAGGATATTGACCACTTGGAGCGAGTCCAGGGGAGGCCACGGAGATGCTCCGAGGGCTGGAGCCCCTCTGCTCTGGGGACAGGCTGAGAGAGTTGGCCTTGTTCAGCCTGGAGAAGAGAAGGCTCCGGGGAGACCTTATAGCCCCTTCCAGTGCCTGAAGGGGCTACAAGGAAGCTGGGGGGGGCTTTTTACAAGGGCCTGTAGTGACAGGACAAGGGGGAATGGGTTTAAATTGAAAGGGGGGGGGGTTAGATTGGATATCAGGAAGAAGTTTTTCCTGGAGAGGGTGGGGAGGCACTGGGACAGGTTGCCCAGAGAAGCTGTGGATGCCCCATCCCTGGGAGTGTCCAAGGCCAGGCTGGATGAGGCTTGGAGCAACCTGGTCTAGTGGAAGGTGTCCCTGCCCATGGCAGGGGGGTTGGAACTAGATGATCTTTAAGGTCCCTTCCAACCCAAACCATTCTATGATTCTGTGATTTTGTCATAAGTTTGCCTTTTTGTTTTTGTTTTGTTTTGGCTCACTGTTGAAGATTGAGACTTTGTTGAGCCCCTCTGTGAAGTCTCTGTGCTGCTGTTGTGGTACATGGCACGTATCTATATAACTGTACGCATTAACTGTTAGGTTGCAAAACCAGGTTTATAATGTGGTTTACCAAAGTCTCATTTCAATGTAAACTAAAATGCTCAGTCAAATTCGTAGCCAGAGATGTGGGTTGATAAATTTCAGAGTAATTCCATTCAGCTGGTATGGGCAGCTCACACTTGTGCTGCCAACCAGGCCTTGACTTTGGAAATGCTATGAAGTCCAGGGTGGTTTCGCCATCGATTTCAGATCAGTAAGAATAGCTGTAAACGTGGGTGTAGGAAAAAATCATAAGGTGGGCCCAGCAAAAGTTTTGACTGCCGTGGATTACTTAGCCTTTGCTCTCCCTTGGCCACCCACCATCCCAGAGGAGAAGCTTTGAAGACTCTGTTTATGTATGTGCCAGCTGGAACGAATAGTCCTAGGGCAGGATTTCTTCACTTGGCATACAGGGCTTTTAGTTTTTAATCAAGGGATGCAGAACACTGATGGAGTTGTATATGTTGGTTGGGCCAGTCAGTGTATGTGACACTTGACATGTTCTTGCTCTTGCAGGAAAAGCCCAGAAGATGTTCCTTAGCTTAGGTGTGGATGTGCCTTAAACCGTTTGCAGTGGTCACTTTTTTTCAGTGAGACCGCCTGTGTCTTTGCTGAATAAGGGAGGCAAGAGTGGCCTCCCAGGTTTTAAGGTACAGACAAAATAGAAAGAATATGAGGAGAAATTCAAGGCCAGCAGATCAGCAATTCAGCTAAAATGAGCATCTCCTGAGCATAAAAACCTATAAATATATAAAATCGGTGAAATGTATATGTGGCTTCTTTAAAATATGAGAGTTAGGAATGGACTTTCTTCTATAACAAGGCTTTTACAAGCTATTCTTTAATGTTAGCTATGAGTGATCCCCAGGAGGATGAAAATATTGAAGGGGTCAACAAGAGCAGGAAATTACTGTTGCTTTTTTATTTTTAAAACCTAATGGGCTTCCTTCTAATCTTTTAACAGATTTGATTTGTCTGACAGAGATTCCTTCTTTGACAGCAAAACAAGAAGCACTATAGTAAGTACTGTATATAAATAATTCATGGTGGACAGTGCCTTAATCATGGTGTTAATAGCCCCTTTGCCAGCTTCAGTACAGCGCCTGTGGCAAGTTTGCCGTTCTTAACCAAATGCCAGGGATCCCTGTGACACCAGTTATTGCAATTATAAATAAAGAATTTCCAGATTGAGCTTATGTAATGAATAACCTTTGATACTAACAGGTTGCTGCCTTTTGGAAAATAATTTGGATCTTCTTTCTAGTCCGCAGTTCGTCTGGGACACAGTTTCTGAGTAGGCATATCACCGGGAAGGAACAAATTTAGATTCTACTGCTGGTTCTGCCGCCAGCTGCCTGCACCCCCATGACTCGTGTACCTTTTTGTAACCATACCTTGCTCCTTTTATGAAATGCTGGAAAATCTCCCAAGACAAATTCCAACCAAACAGCTGGGCATTTACAGAGAATATTATTTATACTTTTGGGGGACAGTTCTCTAGCATTGCTTTAAAGGTGTTGAGGCTTACGATTTTCACTTAGCATTACTTATGATCTTTTTTTAACGTGAATGTTTACATGCAGCAAACGCAACAAGGACAGAAAACTGCAACTTTTTCTGGGTGTTTATGCATCTGTTCACCCCTATTACACTAGCAAGTGTGATGTACATGTGGGGAGCACTGGGACTGGGCTGAGGGTTCCTGCTTTCATGTTGCAGGGTCTCTCTACTCCTTCAGGGTTAGCATGGGACTTTTCTTCTTGTAATTATAATTCTGCAGTTCCCATACAGAAATGAAGCCTAATACCAGAATCCAATATCACAAACTACATTTGAGTGCTTCTGTGTGACTTACAGCACATGAAATAGAGCGGGGGAGAAGCTGTAGCCTCCTCTGTAGCCACTGAAGGGGGGAATTGAAAGGGCAGCTCATGTGACATGGAGGGCAGTTGGAAGGGACCATGCCAAGCAGCACTTGCTGCAACGCTCTTCAAAGTATAATGTGGAGTCTTTGCCCCACTCCACTGCTGCTAATCAGTGCACTGGAATGTGACTGTGAGCCTGCTTTTATCTTATATTTAACATTAGCCTTTCGGATTCTAAGTGGTTTCAAAAAGAGCTTATATCACAGTTATAGCTGCCTTTTATTGCTACGGTGATAAGGGGTGTAAGATATCTAACTTCCCTTTCCTGCTTTGGAATTCCATTGTGTGGACCCCATGATGCAGCTCCCCGGTAGCCTGAAGTGCACTGATTTGATGTGAGGGCAGGTTATCGGGGCTAGGTGAGTTTGACCAGGGAAGGCAGATGCAGCAGCAGAGAGATGGAAAAGAAAAAGACAAACACTGAATGGGTTGATTTTCACTCGAGATTGAAAAAAAAGCATAGCTTGTTTGTAGGCTTTCTTGTATATGTCTAGATATATAGTTAAAAACCTTGTATGCACAGGAAACTTAAGGGGGCACATGAAGAGTTAAAATTCATGACAACAAGCTGTCTGAGAAAGGTGACAATGGCACCATAGGACAAGAGAGTGAAAACAAGTGAAAAATGGACTGAAATCAAAGGAGCTCATAGCAGAGGCTGGGAGGAAGAGGAGGAAAGGAGGTTTTTTTGAACCAGTCGAGTAATACTGGGAATATAATAATAATGCTGGTAGTAGGTTACTTTGTTGGAAATCCCTGTAAGTCAGCTGTTAAATCAAGACACATTGAATGTTTCCCAGCATCATTTTATCCTGCCTGCATTTCTCTTTGTATTCTTGTTTCTTAAAGTTCTCTCCTGCCTTTCTCATACGTGTTTTTAAATCACAGCACAAATATTGACTCTTCCGCCTACTGCAAAATGAACAGGAATCTAGTCACTCCCTGTGAGTCTTTGATGAGTAGAAACTAAGCCAAAGATATTTTACTTATTAAAAAAAAAAATTATATAACTGGAAGTCTGTCCATGACAGCCCTTTAACTCGCTGGAGTTCCAAGATGACAACAGGCAGAGGAGCTGCAGGGTTTGCCCCGTATGCCCTCACTCGCTTCCCTCTGTGAGTTGGACAAGCGGCAGCCAAGTTAGCACACGGATTAGCAAGCATCCCCAGGGAACTGACTCCCCAGACAGGCCAGGCAAGGGCAGCAGGTGCCTTTGCCCATGGTTTTTCTCTGCTGCCTGCCCCCACACCGCCAGCCTCCTGCCTTGCCTGAGAGCTTGACCACTCGGTCGGCGTGTTGAGATGTGCAAAGGTTATTTGACAATAAATGCAATAAATCCTAAAATAAATACATCTGTTTTGCCACGAGGTCAGTGCAAGCTCAGAAATTTTAAGGTCAGCCTCTGTTAGTCTGGTTTCTGATAAATGGCCGTGTGCTGCCTGCACGTTCCGAGCCTGAAGCTCTGCGGAGGTCCTTGGGTTGAAGCCAGCTCGCGCCGTTGGAAGCAAGGGAAGAGCTGGCCTGGCACACCGCTTGGGCCGCTTACAAGAGGGCTCCTGATCTCAGATCGATGTCTGACATGAGCAGAAATAGCGTTTCTGTTACGCGAGTGCTTAGATGTAACCCCGTTTCCCCCAATCAATTATCTTGGTAGCTGGCGATTTAGCTAAGCGCTTCTCTCTCATGCAGATAACTTGGCATGGAAATCCTTACGCCCTGCTCTCCTGAATACCGTGGCTTTTATTAAAGAATGATGACTTCATCGACATCTTGGTTTTGCCAATATTTGGGCTGTACACAAAAAAGATTGTGCTTTTCACTGGCAGTATCTGAACTAACCCTTTCCTTTCTTTTATTTCTATAGGTTTATGAAATCCTGAAAAGAACGACGTGTACCAAAGCAAAATACAGCATGGGTAAGGAACTTAATTTAGCTTTATGATCAAGAATCGTTTTCAGGTATTGAAAATAATTGCCAGTTGTAACTGGCTGTGGAGTTTAGGTTTTTCCCCTGCTCTCTGTTTTGGTGTGTGTGGATATAATTGTTTTATTTGGAAATTTAATTTAATTAAGGTAGCTGGTTGAAATTTTTTGAAATGTGAATCTATAGGCTAAATTCTAAATTAAATGGTAAGTGAGACTATAGGCCCTGCAGATGTTTTTTAGGTCCTTTGCAGCAGGACTGGATGGTGAAATAAACCAGTGGATAATACGTTGGTTCAGTTTTACAGTCACTGAAGTGGATGAGGGTATTAGCATGAATTTCAGTAATTGAAGTGAAAGTCTACGGATTGGCCCATTCCCCTTAGGTAGTAACCACACATTTTTATCCTGGGATGGCTTTTCACTGACTTGAGTGAAATGGTCTTAACTGATGACTGACCGACGCAGTGTCCTAAGTGGAACTGAGATTAACCCAGTGGAACAGCCGAGGACTGCAGCATGCACTGAAAGCTGGCCCATCTCTTTCTTAAGCCTCAACACAGTTGTTGCAAGTCAGTGGGCGGGAAATCTGTGCTGCCACGGCCTAAAAAACCCACAGTTTTAGGATTTTAGCCTTAGGGCTTCTGGTCTAAGAACTAAATTCATAATACAGGTAAACATGAGTTGCATATCAGGTCACCTTAAAGATTTGTTGGCAGCTTTTCCTGTTCAGCTGTTATATGCTTCATTTTATATGTATCATCAGTGATAGGTATATACCTGACTATGGGACCAACGTTATTATGGTAAACCAAATTATGTAAGGTGGAAGGCGGAATTCCCTCATATCCAAGTTTCTTAACAGACAACAAATAGAAATAAATTTGGATGAAAAAAATGCATGAACCTGGGAGAAAATGTTTGATAACTGTTGGAATCTGCTGTAGTATTTATTTGCCTACAAGCAGTTAAATAAAACAATGGGAACTTGAATTACAGGTAGTTCTGTTCAATATTGACTCATCAGCTGCTTAGAAATACATCAAATAATAGAAGAATAATTATGCCAGAAATCATTTCCATGCTTTGACTTTTCTGTTGAAATAACAACATACAATGTACAATTGTTGAGTCCTTATATACACTAAGTGTTGGTGTTCAGCCAGTGTTAACAGAGGCACTGTTTCCCTGTAGCATGGGAAATCCAAATTAAGCTGTGACTTTCAGGACCCTTTTCGAGTCTGGTGCTATATCATTTCACTGGAAATTACGTATTTGTACTCTTGAAAGGGGAAGGTCATACAGCTCAGTTTGAATTCTTGCCTTGGAGTTGGTTACTCACTTGATTTATTTTTTTCTTTCTTTTTTGTTTTTTTGGTCCAGAAATGGGAAACACATTAGAGATTAGTTGAATAGGGCAGAGGCTAAAGGAAAATAAAGTGTTAGGATTCCTGAATCATTCTTCTTCCAGAGGCTGGCAAGGTCACACAGTATACCTAATAAAAATGTCATTAGGCCAGCCTGTCCATGGGTATACTCAGCATAACTCAATCGGGT
This sequence comes from Eurypyga helias, assembly GCF_000690775.1. NCBI lineage: Eukaryota > Metazoa > Chordata > Aves > Eurypygiformes > Eurypygidae > Eurypyga > Eurypyga helias. Next base: position 50,887 of record NW_010269390.1, read on the forward strand.
CCTTTGTGTTCCAGCGCTGGAATGCTGGGTTACAACCCGGCAAAGGTTGTGAGTCGATTTGGGCAAACACAGATAATGCTGCAATATTTCTGCCCAGCAGGAAAAAGGCCCAGCGAACACTGCAGTCTTTGTTACTTATTTTGCAAATTTGTGAAAATGTGAATCTGTCTCCATTGTTAAATACTGGTATGTAGAAGGGTACTGTGTAGCTCTCCGGTCGGTCGCACAGCCCTAGAAAAATAATTTGTCGTATCACTAGTTGTTTCTGCCAGAAGTATGGAAACATTTGCAGACTGTACTATATAGTACAGTATAATCTTAAATAGGACTTTGAAAATTAATGATACTGCAGGATACTGAGCACTCCTGGAGTAGTTCCTCCAGCAGGTGATTAGTATCTCAAACATGCTAATGAACTTGAAAAATTCTCATTTCAAGAACAATCAGAAATGTTTCGGTGAACCTAGAGCGAGCTGTTTCCTGGTTCACAGTCACTGTTCCTTCAAATCCAGTCTCACACTCTTTTGTTAACAATGAACTGATGGGCAACATGGAGCACGCTGGAGCACATAATTTTTCTTTTCTTTTTCTAAGTCCTGTTAAATTCTCCACAATGCCAGTGGCTGGATTATTTTTATTATTATTATTGGCACTGATCAGCTTGCCTTGCACAAAGACAGGTACTTGACTTAGCTCTGATTCAGCACCCAAGACTGGTTCATTGGCTCCCCAAATGCATCTTCACGGGCAACACGACACCTTCAGACATGGGTAATAATCCATAATTGGAAGTAGCTATATTTGTGCCAGCAGCTGCAGCAAGAACATTAGCAAAGTAATGTGCTAGAGCCCTCAAAAGTCCAGGTCAGGCCAAGTGACCTTCAGCCAGGTGCAGCGAGCTCCTCGCCGTTGTGCTCCTCCAAACTTAGACGTTAACTCCTGCCGACCCACTGGTAGCGTGGCCCCAGGTGAAGGAGCGATGCCACACCTGGGAAGGCAGTACTCCTCAAAGTCCCTTATGCTGCATACATTTTGTAGATGAAGCATTAATTGCTCTCAGCCTCATGCATGTCACTAATAAACGGATGTGTAAACAGGGAAAGGAGAGGGAAGAAAGAAGGAAACTACCCTTTTAAATAAAAGACGAAAATGTGGTAAATATGGTAAGTATTACGCCAAGGTCTTCGCAAAGGCTTTCCCTTCAATTTCTCTAATCAATCTGAAATCTGAATTCAAAACTTTGTGTGGATGATGCGTGCGTATGCGTGTTCCCGTATGCCATCGGTTCCGGCCATATTCTTCTCGTGATCGAGCCTTCTGCTGCACACTTTCAAATCTGCAGGCTTGCCCTTAAACCAAACTGACTTTTCAGAAAATGTAATTTATTTTAATGACTAATTTCAAGTCATTGGCTTCTAATTCTTGATTCTCAAATATAGATGACTTCCTTTTGCTCTCTGCAGTTTTCCATTGCATAAAATGAGTCATGTTTAATAACCTATATGATTGAAAATGAAACCACACGGAAAGGAATGAAGTGGCAGAGAAATCATTATCTGACCAAATGGCTGTTATTTTGAGGGAAATCTCCAGGAAGGATGGTAAAGTGAGACTGTCTAGCCTTGAAATTGTAAATAACTATTATGTCTTTATTTTTCAAGGGATCACTAGTCTGCTGGCCAATGGAGTTTACAGTGCTGCATATCCTTTGCATGATGTAAGTGGCCTTGCAATACACTTTACTTGTCTGCCATCTGACACCAAGAATCCTTAATGTGTTCTGTATTAATGGCGTCATCCCAAACGTGAGTGTTTCGGATCCTGACTTCCTCTCGCTTGTATCACGCCTGCAGTAACTTCTGCAGGTTGTTTCCATCACTCTGATTGCTTTTAATGAATTCCCCACCTCTGTTCTACCTTTGATGATCATAAGTGACATTTGCGTATAACATTAGTAGGGTTGTTTCAAGTAGCTTAGCAAACTAAATGCTTCTGTTATCTTCTGACCTCGTGCTCCCAAGATCCCTGGCATCAGTGCTAGGAAACATTTTACCCTTGCCCACCAGCTAGGAAACATTTTATCCCTGGGCACCAAGAGGCTAGTTCCCTCCTCCACATCTCCCTGGCATCACCCTTGCTACTGCAGAGATGTCAGTGGCTGTGTGTCCGTGTCATTGGGTGCCACTGGAGGCAACCATAAGCAAGAATTTGAAGTGACATATTTCATGGGACTGCAGACTTTACTGATGAAATTTGCTTTTGAGCAGTTCAGTAAGTTGTCAAGAGTGTGCTCAACTACAGCGTTCATCGAGAGGATTAGAGGGAGGTAGGGAATTTTAGTGACACTCACACCTGAGCTGGGGATCCCCATCCTGCCCAGAGACGCACAGCAGTTGGATGCTGGTGACGTTTTTACTGAGAGGTTCAAGGTACAACCAGAACTGACAACCACACGCTCTTAGCTCGAACCTTACAGGAAGGCTTGAGAGACGTCAGGGGGACGTGGCAGTCATGCTGCTCACGGTGTACTGGATTGTGTGGGCATACAAGGGCTGTCAAGCCTGGTGCCGGTTTTCTGGCGTGATATGTGAAGATGAAGTGTGTCTTCCTAGTTTTCTGCTCCCCTCACTGGCACTGGTTTTACACGGAACCGTGAGTATTTTATCTCAGTGTACCTGAGACCAGAACAGCCTCTTAATCTGCCTGATGTTTATCATAAAAGTCAGGCACTCTTAAACTACAGGGATATCACTTAGAAACCCAGAAAGGTTAAATAAACTTCTCTGCATGTACTTGTCTCACATCTTTAGACAGTTACTGATAGTCTCGTATATGTTATTTATTGTCTTACTTTACTTCTTTATCGTATTTAAAAATAGCTCCAAATTAAAACCTCAAATCTAATCAGCCCTGAGTGTTTGGAGTCTGGATAGGGATCAGCTCTCTCAGCTGGTCTCTTCTCTTTCAAGTGGACTGAGCTGAACCCCAAATACCATGGCAATACTGCATCTTTTCCCTTGACATTTTTAGGCCACCTTTATCACTTATTCATTCCTTTTTCCTCAGTGACAGACATTATTACTCTTTCTTAATGTGCCTGACAACAGAAGACAAAGTGTGCTATGACAAATGAACTCCTAAAATACAGCATTATTTTACGGATTTCTTTTTCTGGTTTTGATGCATTAAGTGAGTGGGATACATGGGTATGCGAGTTGCACAGCAGCTCTGGGTGCAACTCCCTGAATGACGCCGTGTTTTTTTGTTTTTTAAAGGGTGACTATGAAGGTGAAAACGTTGAACCTAATGACAGAAAAGTAAGTTGATATAAAGGGGAAGGGTGGGGGGGTTAACGTATTCACAAGAGTCCCAGCCTGAAGAATCCCCTGTTGGAATCTGAGCATTTGCCAAGATTTCACAGATAATACCACAAAAATGCAGTAAATGCCAAGCAGTTCAAGTACAGAAGTACTTTCCAGCGCTTAAATTTGCCCAAATGTGGAATGCAGTATGGTTACATATACATTACAAAGCTTGAAGTTACATTTCTTGCCATGTTGGTAAGAGTATTGACAGCATTCACATATAACTCCTCCTAAAGTCCAGATGATGAAATTTGAGGCCAGTTCTGATGAGAATATGCTCAGTCATATTCTGGTGTCTGTATCTGACAAAAGTCGTGCTTCACTCGACAGCAAGCTCTGGTCTCTGCACCGCAACTTCTGCTGAATTGATGCGCTGTTGATGCGGAGTGTGAAGATCAGAATTGGAGGTGGGGGAGGGAGATGGTTGAAAACATTACCTTTTCCAATAATGTTTATGCTTAAGATTGAACATTTATCAGAAAAGAGACATTCTCAGCAAAGCTTTAATGTGTGCTGTTCAGCCTGTGGATGTATGCTGCTGCTTGCATCACTCACCTTAAGTCTGGTTTAAGTTGTGGTTTTATTGCCTGTATACTGAAATGTATTTGTTCATTGTAGGAATTATTTTAAGGAACTATTTGCCTTTTCTTAAGAAAGTATTTTATCCTTTGCAGAAATGTTGATTTCTTAAATTCAGAGTTCAATTACTACATATTCTGATGACACTTCTCTGAAGAAGATAGGCTTTCTGTCATGTACCAGACAAAAACTGAAGTAGGGAGGGTTGTGACCAGTTCTCCCAGGAGGAGCTATTAAATTTGGGTGCCATATATGTTGGGCTTTCAGCCTTGAAACTTTGCCTTGCCAGTTTGTTTCATGGTCACATCTCTGAAAAAATGCTGTGGACCACCGTGGGCTCGGGTCGTAGGGCAAGCAGATCCAAAGCCCCGCTAGTCGGCTGTATAAAAAGAGGTACCCAAAATTCAAGATCTGCTGGGCCTTAAGGTGCAAATGGCTCATCAAAGGACAGTGACTGTTTTTCTCCCTGTCTATTGATTTGTGTTAAAAATACCACATACCTGTCATTTCATTATTAAGCAACACATTGCTCAACCAAAAATGGGGTGAAAGTCCATGGTTTCTCAAAGCGTCTGGATTCTCATCTTTATTGCTGACTTTTCAAACCTCACAAATTCACTCATTTCACAAGTTTACTCCGTGTTTGGAAATATTTACCTTGGCTTTTGATGAACTGTTCCCTCAAATAATCTTTTGGTGTGTTTTGGCATGTCTCCTCTGGTTTCTTGAAGTTTTCTTTAATCTAATCCAGTGCTAGGCCAGGCTTGTGCCTTTTTTTAACAAGAATATTAAAGATTTGAGGCATAGAAATGAAATAAATATTTAGGGCTAGTGCACTGATCTTCTCTAATCATGTCTTTGAAGCTGTGCTTTGAATATTAGGCTGATAAATGTCAGGATAAATGAGATAATTCATTTGTACTTAAGGCACAAATTTGGTTTGAAGTGTTGTACAAAACGGAAACATGGCACTGATGCAAAATCTCCCTAGCTTAGCATTTTCCTGATATGTCTGACTAGCTTAGATCATAGAAAAGGAATCTAATTTCCAGCACAAATTTAGCTTGTAAAAATGAAGAAAAAAATAATAATAAAAGGAAGGGTCTTAACTAGTGCCTGTGGATGTTGAGGTGTCCTGAGTTGTTAATTGTTTCCCAGACATAGGCAGCTGGCCTTAATCTTTTGGAAACATGGTTGAAAGAAACCTAAAGCAGAATAAAAATAAAAGTTGCAAGAATTATGTTTTTTAATAAAGACCTGCCTTTAGGTTTCAGTTTCTGGTCTTACTATTGTAAGGGAACTAATAAAGATTAATGATTTTGGGTTGTGGAGAGGAAAATACACAATCCACTTCTATCTTTGACGTCGTGTTTCTGTAAAAGTAAAGAAGTTGTATTTTTTTAATGACTCAAACCATTTGCACGAGAAGTACAGCAGTTCAGCTTGGAAAGTTTGTGTTAATGATTTGGCAGGAGAATTGCAAAACTGCTCTAGAAATGTTCGCTATATGACTTCTTGGTGATAAAATGCGAGAAGCAGTAATGGGTCCGGGGAGCAGCAGGACTGCCAGTCTGCCCTTCCTTGCTTTGCTGCATTTCACTGGAAAAATGTAGGAGGGTGACATCTCTCAAGTTTCTCATGATAAACGAGCCTAGAGATTTAAACAATAACATCCTGTTTGCTCTGTTCTTCTATGAACAAGGTTAATAATGTTACCCGCCCTGTAATGATCACTGGTTTAGGTCTGGGTTCCCCATTGCAGTTTCTTCTGCAGCTGAGCTGGTTTTTGAGCCTCTCACCCACCGAAGGAGGTTTGTGTAACCGAGCTCTGAAGTTCTCTTTTTTTTTTTTTTTTAATTATCCAATGTTCGATGAAAATAAATAGCTCATCAGTAACCAGTTCATGCTCTTACATTTGAGAGAGTAGCAGAAAGGGAGAAAGGAAAAAGATTATGTTGTTTGAATTAATGAAAGCAGAAGTGACCATCAAAGCATTTCATTGAAATATCAGTAGTTGGTCCAGGAATATACTTCTACCCAGTTCATGTCCCTGGGTTGAAGCAGGGAGAGGAGCAGTAAAGGGAGACCTGACTTCACAAGCAGATGTAAAGCTTCTCTTCCCCTTGTCCCGCAGAGGAGGTGATGGCCAGGTGGACAGTGAGCAGACTACTTCTCCAGTATTTTTGGTACACACCCTGATTTCTTGTTCACACTGTTAGCTGAACTGAATTAAGAAAAAAAACTTCAGATCCGAGAAGCACTGTTTATATATTTTACAAGCTAGAGGATAAGTTGAAGGTTGCAGAGGAACCTAATTTTGTGAGGGGTCCAATTTTATAAATCACTAATGGGGATCATTGTTTTCCTTGGCCTGTATCCTAACCAAAAGGATGAGTGGAAATCATTGTGTTCTTTTAGTTTAAAGCTGAAAAACTCTTAAATGCAGCCTTCAAAGCATATCTTGATGGATGCTGAGTATTATACTTTGTATAGTGAAAATAAACTAGTTTATTCTAGTTTTTTTCTGTCTTGTAACGGAAAGCATGTTCATCTGTCACCTCCATTCTTCTAGACACCTCCTACGGATCATAGAATTAGGACTGTACTGTACTCCCCATCCCTGCTATAGAATCACAGAACGGTTTGGGTTGGAAGGGACCTTAAAGCCCATCCAGTTCCAACCCCATGCCATGGGCAGGGACACCTTCCACTAGACCAGGTTGCTCCAAGCCTCATCCAGCCTGGCCTTGCACACTTCCAGGGATGGGGCATCCACAGCTTCTCTGGGCAACGTGTTATCCCTCAGTCTAGTTGCTGAAGAGCCTTTTAATGTACTAGAATTCATCACTGTATTATAGCATACCAAATCATCACGTTTGTTTTCAATAATGCAGACTGCATGTATTGGCAGATTAAAGGGTTGAAACCGCAAAGTGGTGAGGCCAGACCCACGGTGTGAGCTCTGCAGTTTGCTGGGACAAAGGAGAAAACACTTGTGTATGCGATGCTTTAGCTTTCACCTTGCCTTTCTGTTTTACAGCTCCTGTGTGAGGAGTGGGCAAGCTATGGAGTCTTTTACAAATATCAGCCAATTGACCTGGTGAGGTGAGAGTTTAGCCCTCAATGCCGTGTTTCTGCAGGGCACTGCTGAAGCTGTGCACAGGGTTGCTCCTGTGGGTGTCCTTGTGGGGATACTGTCCTCTGTACCACCCTGGGGGACTCTGGAGAATGGAAAGTTTGCTGGGAGAAAATGGCATTTCTGTGGGTTTAGAAACATGCCAATGTATCCCACCTAGTGTGAAAGCTTGCAGAGAACATATTTTTAATGAATTTTCTTTGCTCGTGGTGAGAGCTAAGGCTGTCTGAAGAAAATTAGGTGCTTTTTTAAGAGGATTCCTTCACAGAAGATCCAAAGATACCAATTTACACAGCAGAAGCACAGGGGAAAAAATTACTAGTTGTTCTGACTTGCTTTCATGGTGCCTGTATCTCTGGATTGACTCCAAGCATCATGAGAGAGTCCTCTGAGAAGACAAAAATTCCCACAGGTCCTCAGATCTTACTTTCTCCATGCTTAATCCAGCTGCGATTCGTAATTTTAGCCCTGTTATATTTTAAGAAATAGGAAACATTTCTCTCTCTCTCATTTCTTTATTTTTAATGTATTTCAGAAAATACTTTGGAGAGAAGATTGGACTATATTTTGCCTGGCTGGGAGTTTATACACAAATGCTTATTCCAGCTTCAATTGTGGGGATTATCGTTTTCCTATATGGCTGTGCAACCGTGGATGAGAATATACCAAGGTAAAATAAATAAATAAATAGATTCTATTATTGGAGGCCACGAGAAACTCAAAGTTACCTTTCTCTGGAGATGTTTTGTCAGTAATAGCTGGGGTGAGCACAGCTGAAACTGTGTCTCCGAGTTTCTAGAGCTTGACCTGTGCCACCCACAGCCCGCCACCCCCGGTCTGTGTTTGCTGGCCGTGCCTTCCCAAGGTCTGTCTGCCAAATGGGGCTTGCCAGAGCACAGCGTGCTCCCGCTGCTCTCTCTCCTCACACCCCACATGCCTCGTCTTTTGGAAGCCATAGTTAAAATGAGGACACATCCGGGTGGATGGAGGAGCTTGCAGTCCCGCTGCTTTCCGCTTCCGGTAAGGGATGGAGCGCTACCAGGGGCTGGGAGTGGGCAGCACGTTTTTAAATGGTTAGCATTTCTCGTTAGCATTACTTGTGGAGTTTGCACTGATGTACTAAAAATAATTCTTGGCTGTTGGCTCAGGTGTTCTGGTTTTTTGCTTAACTCAGATACTTACATTAAAACTTACTATGAAATACTCTAATGATAGGTTTTAGTGCTTCCCATCATAAAATGCTGAGGAGGGCATTGTGTGATGTAAAGATGAATCAAGAATATGCATGCTTCCAATAAGCAGTTGTGGCCAGATTAACAAAATCTTTACTATTTTAAATTTTTTGAGTAAGTTTTGTATTATAATATTTTTAAAACCCTGTCAATTTGCATTATTTACCCTCCATGCGTCATCAGTTGTAGATGAAAATTATGCAGTTCATCCAACAACCGTGAGCCCTGAATAATAAATAATGGATATCAAAAAATAGATATTTTTTTCGTTCATTGAGATTGCTTTGTACTGCTCCCAAAGGTTGAAGAAAGTCAAAGGGAGAGTCACTGTTGCTGTTTCACAGATGGCGTGGATAGAAGATAAATTGGTTGAACTCCAGTCTCTTGATACTTCCCTTGTACCTTATCTGTTGCTGTAGCTAGTATTTCAAAACAAGAATGATTTTTATTTTTTTTTTTTTTTAATGAAAGGTGCTATAATAAAAAGCATAGATATGCCCCTCATAATGCTATCTCTGACTGCCTGGAATAGAAGTAGGGCTGGGGATGGAGGGAGACAGCAGCCTTGCATGAGGATTTCAGCCCCTGCACTGGTGTAGGTTACGGACAGAGCTGTTTGCTGGGGCACAAGCTGTGAGGGTACCACCTGATGGTCCTACAGAACAGAAACAGTTGCTGTGCAAAGGAGAAAATATCATCAGAGCATGGAAGGTGGAGCCGAACTAACTGGGTTTTTTCCATATATTGTTGCTTCGTTGTAGTATGGAAATGTGTGACCAGAGAAACAACATCACTATGTGTCCCTTATGCGACAGAACATGCAGCTACTGGAAGATGAGCTCCGCTTGTGCGACTGCTCGTGCAAGTCATCTGTTTGATAACCCTGCAACTGTCTTCTTCTCGGTCTTCATGGCTCTCTGGGGTAAGAAGATACATGCCTTCATGTTAAGTTTTTAATTATTTAACATACAACAGGAAGAAACAGAAGAGGTAAAGCAGTGTATTTACAGTCAGGCAGTTAATTATATAAAGAACTTTTTTTTTTTCTTTCTTTCTTTCACATGAAACTGTCACCCCCAAATTTATATTCTGGACTGAAAGCTAAAATGTAAAATGTTGCTCAAGATGAATATAAAATGAAATTGTTAAGCATCTGTCATAAAACTGCTGTGTGGTATGTCAAAATTTCATTAACAGGATTGCACAGCTTGCCAAGAAAAAAAAAAAAATTATTTGCAGAGCCAGCTTTCACTTTAGAACATTATAGAAGAAATGTAGTAATGTACTCTGGGGTTGAGGGAAAGGCTCTGCAGGGAAATGTAATGGCCTTTAGTGTCTTAGGACAGACCAAGATTGATTCCTGAGTGTGCTTTGGGATGCAATTAGGCTTATCAGCAAGCAGACATCCTGCATGCAGACCATGAAGCAGGAGCTGTAGCATTATAGGTATTTTTTCTGATGCTGACTGCCCCTATACTTTGAGCTCATCATTTAACCTTTCTTGGCATGTCTGTAGAACTTAGTTAAAAATATTGACCCTCTCATGAAATCTTTGTGAGAGTGTCTTCAGGAATGGTTATAGAGGGCCTTTCTCCTCCTTGCTGGAGGAGGAATGGGGACCTCCTTGCTCGGACAACCCAGCGCCAGGCCTGGACACTGGAGGAGAGGACCCTCCCATCATCCTCAGTGAAGGCCAAGAAGGGCTTGTAAAGTTAAATGAGAACTGACGGGGTCCAAACCCCATGTTTGTAACTGGCAGCCCTATACAGAGAGGCTGCAGAGAATAGGGAAATGTGTGTTATTCCCCCAGTTTCTAAGGCTGGTCGTCACATACTTCCAGCGTCAGTGAGAGCAGCACAAGTTGATTTTTGCCCCTCCTGTACACCTTGTTGTGAGTTAGCACATAACCTGGTTTGGATTATATTTAATCCTAAAACCATAGCCCATAGGCCCACTGCCAACCTCATGGAGT
>NW_010269391.1:0-19388 GCF_000690775.1 Eurypyga helias
ACAGCTCTTTCCTGCCTGAAACCAGTGCATGTCCTCACCATCTGCATCAAAATTTGCTTATTGTAAACCGGCTGTTCAAACAATAGTTCAAATTTTGTCATCAAACCGATTTGTTTCTATACATGACCTAGTCTGGATCATCTGACAAAGTTTCAACAGTGCAATGAACGTGAGATCTCTGTGGCAAACAACCTAATTCCATAAGGAAAATGGATGGTAAATACACTATCATGTCTGTAGTTTCAATTCACAGTCGTCCTGAAGAACTCCTTCACATGACTGAAGTTCATTCCAAATGTGCATGTTTGGCATCCCACAAGCACAGGGAATCAGTCATTTTAAATACTGATGTTAGTTAACAAGCGTTAACTATTTTTGTGTTCAGAGTGTCTCCTGGTGCTCTGTTTTCCATATGTGCAGTGCAACAGCAGCCTTTTTTAGTAGCAGCTTCTGGTAGCCACTAATAAGATGTTATTGTTATTACAGCCCTAATTTTTCTTCTCTTTATTTCCCATAATTTTGACTCAATAAGAAAAAATATTTTTAGGTGCAAAGGACTTTCTTACCTTATCAAAGGTGGAAAAAAGGACGGGAATGAAGAGAATGTCCACATTGAAAGAAAATGGGACATAGGGGAACACGATCAACTCTAAGTGTTCTTGACTGCTTTCTCCAGTTTACAACAACTTAATTAATGGAATATTCATAAGAGTGTTCATAAGAATAGGAAAGGAGCTACAAAATGACATATCTCCATGAGAGAGCATTACTTAGACATAAATAGCTGCTAGTTTTGTAAACCAAGTGTAAACTTATCCAGGGCATAAGGAACTCCCAGTGAATGGTCTCAAGAAACCCCCAGTAGGATAGTAAGCCATTTAGAAAAGGCAGCTCCAAAAGAAAAAGACAGCAGGACCAAGTAAGTCAATAGTGTTTAAGCTGTATCTCCTTTTGCATTCATGAGGCAGAAACTCATCAAGTAGAATGGTGTTCATTTTGGTGTGGATTGAATTTCTGCCAGCACACATTTCTGTATCTGCTTTGCAGAGACAAAGTGAGATGCAGGGAGACTTCTTTCAAATACAGACAAAGGGATTTGGGTTTCCTGACTTCTACATTTCTCCAGTCAGTATGACTGAGACCATCCAGCATATCTCCTTGTGAGACTGTGGGATTTGGGGACAGTCAGTGTACCATCTTAACCCAAATAATAATAAATTAGCACTTGAGAGTAATGACCAAGTGGAACAAGAAAAAATGTTTTGGCTATATTGGCAGGAAAAGATATAAATTATTGTAAGTTCCTTGTGATCTTGGTTGATGTCCTCTGTAGACATAAGGCTAGAAGGCAGGCTACATGCCTAGGGATTAATAAAAGTGGTAGAGCTTGATAACACCACTGACCTGCAATGATGTAAAGGAAGGAAACTGGTGAAATAAAATAATTAGAAGATAGAAGGTTACCAACTATTTTTCTCTCACTGTGGTTACGACTGTTTGCATTCAGTACCTGTTGATAATTTACATAGAAGCTGCAGCTTGCTCTCCTTTTTTTTTTTTTTCACTATACAAGAATGTGTCAGGAGCATATTTTTCATTTCCTCATTTCCTATTAAAGCGACTTATAAAGTCACACAAAGAAAAATTTGTGGTGAAAGTTGAATTTACACCGTTTTACTGGAGATTACCAAAACAAACATGAGCCTCATTACTTTTTAAGTGGGAAGTGGAAGAGTTGAATATTATCCCAGCAGTGCCACTGTTACATCACTAGTCTGTTGTATCTGGAATTATCCTGTAAATCCATTTTTATCTGTCCTTCCTCAGATTTCTAGTATATGTCCACTAAACCAACTGTCATGGGGTGAAGCCCATGCCAAGGCAATGCTCAGAGGAATGAGACCTTGAATACTTCTGCCCACCTTTATCTGACTAAAATAATCTGATATGAGCTGGAAAGAGCTGAAGTTGGTTAGGTAAATGCTGATAACTCGTGTAATACATTTGGAGTGGAAGATCAGAGAATGAAACAAACCCTGGTTGACAGGAAGAGGTGAAATTGATTGGCCTGGGGCTAACTCATTAGTAAGGCTGTTTGCAGCGTATGCCAACAATCTTACTGTATCAAGTCACATCTTAATTTAAAATCAGTTTTTACTTAGTGATGTAAGCTAATATGCTGGTTTATGAGCTGGAGTTTGGATGTGAAGCATCATAGCTAGATTTGCCAAAGCATACTGTCCATGTAATCTTTGCTACTTTTTTGACCCTGATCCAGAAGAATCCATAAACATATATTTATCTATAAAATGGCTTATCTATAAGATGCTTGCCATATTTAAAATTAAACGCATTGTCTATCAACCCAGTACTGAAATGATTTGGTGATGTTTACACTGGTATCTACAAGGAGACTGGATGCTTGAAATTAGTGAAAAACAGAAGAAAGTGGATTTAATGCACTATGGTATTTGTAAGTTGGCAGAAGCATTTTTTAGGTATTCCTTGAAACGCTGAATTAGGTGGATTTGACAACTTTTCAATTTCCATTAGTGTCAGGGATTGCCTGCACATGCATTTTAAAGTAAATACACTTTAAGATAAATATACTTTAAAATACTTCACAATGGATTATCTGAAGGTGTTTTTTATGTGCTTGCTGGTATCTGTGATTAATTGGTAAAATTAGTCAGAGTGTTTTTATCGAAACAATTTTTGTACTGAAACACTATCTCATTCTTCTGTTCAAAATCATGTTTTATTGGAAATCTGTTTCAGAAATTCTGAAGAAAATATTTAAGGTAAACAGTGTTGAAAAATTACTTTTTTGTTTCAAAATGTAGTTAGAAAGGACTGTTCTTTAAAAGAAATCTTTCAGAAGTCCTAGAAGCACCGATGAAAAGTTGCTTCACAAAAAAAAGTGAAATTTTCAGTGATTATCTCATACCCAGAACAATTTCTTTCATGAAACCTCATTGTTTCACCCAAGGGAAAAAAAAAAAAAAAGAAGAACATTTTCTGACCAAATCTGTTAATTTATTTGTAGGGTATTGGTAGCATTACCTTGCAAATCACTTCAATTTTTTTAAGTGCTTATGTTGAAACATATATTCCAGTCTGGTTTAAAGAAAAAAAAAAGAAAAAAAAGAAAAACAAACAAAAAAACCCCACCATGAAACCCTGACTCTTTTAAAATTACACAGAAGACCTCTTCAGAGGCAATGCAACACTAACTGGCCATCTAGATGTTCCAGACTGATTAAGAGCTCCCTCAACCCTGACAGACATTTATTGATATTTGAGGACTCTCAGTGAAAAAGCATCCTCCATTGCCTCCCTTCTTTCTGCAGCTTGTCAATCTAAGGTGAAGATGAACATGTTAATTGACTGACTTGTTAATTTATTAACAAGTAATGACAGAAAGAGCAGTGCTGAATGCTCATAAAATTTGTCTTTCAGTGAAGAACTATCCATGTTTTAAGAGAATACTTTTAACTACCTTTCATTACTAATTTACTCATCATCGTACATTATACTTAAAGCTCACCAACACCCAGCAAACTGCTGCATTATTATGGAGGTGAATGTATTGAAGAGGAAAGGATTACATGTATCAGACAACAGTTGGGGCTTTCATCTGTATTGTATTACAAGGAGAGGTGAAACTTCATTAACATTTGAAAGTAGGATGCAGAATAATTATATTCAATTAACTAAGGACTCCTTGGGCAGCAGACCAACAGAGAACTGCACATGACAAGACCAAGCAGAAGGGAAGTAAGTAAACACTGTACTCCCCAAGTGCTAACAAATAGAAGTACTATACCATGGCTGTTAAATACGCTGTTATTGGGAATGAATAGCTGGTTTCATCCCAGTAGAAGTGGACTTTTAAAGTTTACTGCTTTACAATAGTTTTCTAAGTCTCACTGAGGCATGCAGGTGATATTTGGTTTCATCTGCAGGAAGTGTTGTCCAGCATCAGAAGGACATCGACTAGCTGGAGCAAGATCAGAGGAGGCCAGGAAGATGCTCCGAGGGCTGGAGCTCCTCTGCTATGGGGACAGGCTGAGAGAGTTGGGCTTGTTCAGCCTGGAGAAGAGAAGGCTCTGGGGAGACCTTATAGCACCTTCCAGTACCTGAAGGGGCTACAAGGAAGCTGGGGGGGACTTTTTACAAGGGCCTGCAGTGACAGGACAAGGGGTATTGGTTTTAAAATGAAAGTGATGAAATTTAGATTAGATATGAGGAGAAAAATCTCCCTGGAGAGGGTGTTGAGGCACTGGCACAGGTTGCCCAGAGAAGCTGTGGATGCCCCATCCCTGGAAGTGTTCAAGGCCAGGCTGGATGAGGCTTGGAGCAACCTGGTCTAGTGGAAGGTGTCCCTGCCCATGGCAGGAGGGTTGGAACTAGATGGGCTTTAAGGTCCCTTCCAACCCAAACCATGCTGTGATTCTATGATTCTATGAATATACACATGCAGTCCTATTAAATACCCTTTTCCATATTTCACATTCTACTTTACTCTCAAGTGAAAGGAGATTGCATTCATCATCAGGCACCCATGCTTCCTTATAGCTCCAGTAATAACAACAAATCTTACTACCAAGCATATTCCACCAAAAGCAGGATGGTCATGTCCTCCAGAGGGTTTTACTTACTGGTGGAAGTGAAGCAATTACTGTCAGTCTCTGAATTGGGCAATAGACTGGTGAGATGTATTCCTACCCACGATACAGAGAGTGGACACACACCAGAAGGTATATGGCTGCTTCTAAGGCACTGTCAGAAAGTGTCCAACCAAAGCAGGGTTAATATTTCCTTCAGAATTGCTTGCTACCTTCTGGTCCAAAGAGGAGCGTCATTTCTCTCCAGATGCTATCACATTCACTGCAGCATATGTGAATACAGAGGTATTTCATTCCAGTTAAACACTTCTGGATGGTTTTAGTGATCTTCATCCATACCCCTTCTTTTTAAACCTGGTTGTTTAAGGGTGGTATGTCGGTGTCAGACCTTCTCTTGCTCAGTTGGTCAGTCTGTGCTTTTATCTGCAAGAGTGACACAGGCATCCTTGCTAGCTTGTGTCCTTTGTGTTCATTGATCTCACTACTCTCCATTTCTTTATATCACAAGTGTAGTCATACAGCGAGGGATGGCAATTAGCAGAGAAATTGTAACTGTTACAGTTGTGGCAGTGGTGTTTTGCACTTTTACTTCATCCCTAGTTCTTATGTCTCAAGTATAGGCAGAATTATGTGTGCCCTAGCTCAGATGCCAAGGTTGGTGGATAAAATTTCCTGTAAGAAGTTAATCTGCATGGTCTCCTCAGTGTCTGGTTACCACAGGAGATCAGTAGGGTTCCTGCAAAGTTTTTGGCATGCTATCAAGTGTTGCTATAAATCTAGCTGCAGCCCAGTGGAAGAAGACTGCCGAAAACTCCATGTGAAAACAATCTTCTTTGCAAGTACTTAGTATTATTATAAATAAGTTTTATTCTGGAGTTTTGTCTCAGACAACTGCCTTGTGTGCCAATAAATAGTTTGTAATATTTTCCTTTCATGCAAATACTAGGAAAAAAAAAAAAAAAGGAAAAATCGACTTCTCTGTTAATACTTCTTTATAATGCAAACTGCAGGCTCGAAGGCGTTCTCTCAGATGATTGCTTCTGCTTCATACATTAATGATTTATGCAACATAAGAATAAGCGTTGAGAGAAGAACTGAAGTAATGGCTTTGAAAGAAAGAAATGGCTGAAAGATGGACAGCCAAGAACAGGCTGAATTTTATCAGACATTTGAATGCTTTGCTAGTTTCTCTTTGGTTAATAACTATTTATCCCAAAGCTTGAATTGTCACTTGGGTGCAAAGATGGCTTTGGCAGCATTTCAGAAATGCCCTCTCAAGTCAGATCTTGAAGACACCTCTTTGACAATTCTGACAAGTTAAGCAAAATCAACAGGGAGAAAATGTGAATTCATTTTATCACTTGAAACACACATATGTGTAGTCAGTGGTGGGGGAAAGCATAGGCCCTAAAGTTTCCAGATGGCTAATTCATTTAAACTTTAGGCATGATTAGAAGTGAAGGGAAGAACCTCAGAAAGACTTTTAGGAAAAGTAAAGGAGATAAATACACCAACATCTTAAATACAGCACATTAATCTCCACACATCTAGGACTTAGTTCTTATAATTTGCATGGCAAAACTACATAAATGTTATCTGCCATTAGATTTTAACATGTTGTCTAACATATATTAATGATACATTTATTAATGGCATCCATGAATCCTAGAAGGGAAAAAATTTTGAAAAGGATTTTTACAGTGTCTGAATTTTTACTCTCTACGAATTCCTTCTATGGTAGTTTCAATTACGATGTTTTTCAAAAGAATTATTCAGCTCATCAAGAAGTCCATAAAAATATTCTATTTACCATCAGAAGACTTCTGAGGATGCTTAATATGAACAAGGATTAGTGTCTAGATAGACATGGTTTATTATTAATATATGTTTTATTATTATTTTTTCTCTGGCAAATTTTCCTAAACATGTGGATTTGAACTGCTATTACCATAGGGAATGAATCTTCCTCTTGAGAAGCACTGGTAATGGGGGAATGGGTTTTTCTTCCTTCCAGTACTCCCAATATTTAGGTTTCGTGAACAGTCTCAAAATCTGACCTGCTACGCCACAGATTATGATCTGTGCCCCTTCTGCTCTCGCTTCCAACATGGGACGATGCAATCCCTGTCCCATGTTGTTCAGAAGTGACAGAGACCTGAGTTTTCAAATGAGCTGCATTGTTAAGGTAGGCTGTCTGTTGTCCTTGAAGGATATTCAAAACGGCATCTTTCTTGGCTTCAAGTCAGGAATCTTATCTGAAAAGTGCATGGCCAGGAAAGCTTATTTTTTTCTGAGTCAGCCCTTAGAGAAACTAAGGGAAGTCTGCTACTGCTGTGACTTATGAAGAAAAAAGGGGAAGCCACCCTTCACTCTGACTTGGATACCTCTTCTTCTGAAATGAGGAAACTACTGATTTTAGTTGCAAATATGTTGTCCTAAGTTTGGGAAAAATCAGTATGACATGCTTATCTGACTGTTGCCGATTGCAGGTGATAGCACTAAAGTTAGGTAGGAAGGTATCCACTGTAAGAATGGCATGCAGTCTCTTCCTGAAAGTTAGCTTCTAAGGAATGGGAAAAACATGTTTCTGAAGTCTCATGTCTAAGTCCATATTTAGATCCAGACTTCTTTTGAAGTTAAATTTTGGCATATTTCTAGTGAGATTATTCCTTTTCTAGAACAGTCCGTGGTAGCAACATTTACAAAATTCAATCCTTGATACTTGTTGAAGTACTTTCTAAAGTCAGATTTTGGTTTGCCTTTCTCAATGAACATTCCAGAGTTGATTTTCTCCTCTCTTTTTAAAAATCCCATCGTTGATGAAGAAATACCTATGGATTACAACTTCCCCACCATTCTCATCCATGAGTACATGCTTTGCTCCCCTGTAGGCAAGTTGCTGTACGTCCCAAGAACAAGGGTTTGTTCTTCCCAGAAGAGCTGTGCAGCTCTCTCCCCTTTTATGGATCCTTTCCATGGAAATCATATCAGCCAAGTGAAGTAACCTGGAATCGTGTCAGTGTGCACAGCGTGTCTGAAAGCTCTTTGTAAATTAGTCCTCTATAGTGAATGCTTTCACTTTATGTTACTGCTGAGTAAATTTTGGAGGAGTATTTTTTTTTTAATTCCTAATCTACCAAAGGTCTTTGTAAATAGCGTCCTAAACATAACAAATTCTATAATTATTACTTATCATAGTTTTATGATCATTTATTCCTTTGTATGGCAGCTTAATTTTCATCAGTGCCTAAATTGTCTTTGACAATCTCAAAGGAAAACAATTACATTTTCTTCCTTTAAACTTCATAAGAGTAAGAGGTAATACCTAGCATTTGTATACATTACCCCTAGAATGCCTTTTTTTCCCTATTTTATTTTAACAGTCTTGTGGACCTTTTATGTCTGACAGGAAAGGATAAAATACTGAACAGTGTGTGGTAGATGTAATTCATATGGCTTAGAGTGCTCTTGGAAGAATCTCGGGCACAACTAAGATGTGGGTAGGATTCAAAAGAAGGTAGAGTAGAAGAGAAAAATTTAATGAGTGTAAGAATGACTTTCATTGGTTGTTTTCAGGGGTAATATTGTCTAGTATCTATCCATTGAAAAGACCTTTCAAGACCAGCTTAGAATCTTCTAAAACAGGTGTGATGGTTCCAGGCTTTTGAACCTGTGGAGAAGGGTATAATCAAGTTTTTCTTTTTTGCAATGTATATGGTACATGTTGCTTGTTCTATAGAAATTCAACCTATGCAGCTCATATATTGTACATGCAAACTCAAATGTGTGCTTCTTCATTAAATTCCTAAGGCAATTTGGAAGTTCAAAGGGATATTCACTTCCTTCAGTGGAAAGTTTTGCACCTGGCTGTAGGCTTGGAACATTCTAGCTAAATAACTCACCTGAAAAGTGAGTATCCAGATCCAGAGGTGAAGTAAACAGCATATTTGGTGTAAATTCAGAGAATTTTGCATGTACAATGTTCAACTTTAAGACTAAACATGGCTGAACTGCAGAAATTTGTGTATTTGTCAGTGCTGAGGTAAAATAAGAATACATAGTGCCTATATTATTATATGACCTTTAATGGGAATAGAGATTAGCAAGTGGAAATGACACCTTTAATAGAAGAAACCCAACCTCATTCTCCTCTGAGTGATGCCAGAGCAACCATTATCATTTCCATAAAGCTGAACTTGTCTAATTGGCGGGTTTGATTTGGCTTTCCACTGCCAGTTTTATGCTAGTGGGGTTCCATTGGTTTCATTGGTTCTGTGCTTTTGTAAAACTGGATTAATATGGAAAAAAATTGCATCTGTTGTTCCTGAATAACAACTAATTTTACAGCACTTCTTCAAAGCAGAGATTTGAATTTACATAATTCTAGACAGTGTAAAGGAAGTGGAGCAGTAGTTACAGACATTATTGGCTTTAAATGAATCTTTGAACTGGCACAAGAAATATTTCTGTGTGGGATGTATGGCAGTTGGTGAGTAACTGGAAAGGGGAAGAATGTGCACCGGAGTAGGGCTATGGTAAATTTTTTGTCTCTTATGCTGCATAAGAAATATGTGTCTGCCTGCTCTCATGGCTCTCTGCCTGTTTTAGCAACCTACCGGTATTTCATCTATGCCTCACCCCCTTGCTATGAACTATTCTTGTAAAGAGATCTTATCCACTGTGTCATACTCACCAACGTAGAAAACGATTTAGAGTTCCAGCATGGAGTCACGGTACCCCTGAGATCTTCTGCTATTCTGTACCTACTTGAGCATCTAAATAGATGTCAATCTGACTTTGTATTTCAAACGTAAGTCTTTGGAGTCTCCTTTCCAGCTGCTGAGATATGGAAATCCGGTATCTATTATATTGTCTTTACGGGCACCAAGACCAAAGCCATTCAGAGTTGTCAGTGAGTTGCTGCACAATCGCCCTTGGCACTATAGCAAACCAGGAAGCCTGTGAATGAAAAGGAATGCAGACTCTGCAGTCATGTCTAGTTACCAAAGTGTGAAGGTGGGCAGTTCACTCTGAGCCTGCAAGGCTCGCACCCCTGGGCTTGGATGGTCTGTTGTCATCAGCTGTCTTTCTGGGACAGCCATCATCTTGCTTGTGGACTGAAGAGAGAGATCTGTGGAACTGAAAGTGTGTCTTACTCACTTGAAAGAAACAAGGGGTGTAATCTTTATGTGCCAAATATGGCAAAGGACACGTGAAATGCATGGACAGATGAGTTATATTCACCTCAAATGGAAAACATATTTTAATTGCTTTGATTCAGGGGGATAAAACAATCTTCAGAATTTCTATTTTCTTCTCCCCTTTTGTGTAGTTCAGTGTAAATTTCACATTAAAAAGACAGTGGAAAACTCTCAAAATGAGCCCTGAGGATGAAAAGGGGAAAATAGTCTAAAATGGACCTCTATGAGTAAAAACTTGCTTTTTTTCCACTATAAACTTATATTGTTTGCAATGTATTTTAATTATTTTCCTGTGTAGAAATTTAGTAACCTCATTATGAAGATTTTAAAATGTGAATTAAAAGTTTTAGTGCATTACTTGGCTAATAGAATATTGATTATGGCTTCAGGGGTGTAGGTAAGACAAAAAACAAGGGACATTAGACATGTGTTAGTCAACAGTTTAACCAGTTTGTGAGGACAGAAAGAAATATGGTGGAGGTAGGATAAGAGATGTGTAAGGTCAGGGTGTGTTTTTACAGGGTATTCCACAGCTTTTCAGCAGCATACCACCCCACAGACATTACAGGCTTAAAGCAGTCAGAAACAGCACTAGGCCTTCCTGTTTTCACAGAAACAGCTTTTTGTGCAAGTTCAGGTAAAACAAGTAGAGAAGGAGGACATGTAGCTGAAGCACTTGACTTCTAACCTCTTTATACATATGCTATTGATACAGCCTGTAAAATAATGTTCTTCTTTATAGAATGTATTTGTAATTGTTATCAGAGTAGAAAGAAGCATCATAAGTCTATTTCTTTTCCCAACAACACTGCATTATTAATTAGAAATGAACTGTTAAGACTGTTGTACCAGGCAGTGGAAAAGAGTTTAACATTTTCTAACAGAAAAACAAAGCTGTCAGAACTACAAGCCTGTATTTTCAAAACAGCTACAGACATTGCATTATCATCTAGAAATGACTGCAAAGGTCACACATCTGCATGATTTTTTATACAAGATAACATACATACTATATGTATAATTATATAAACATATATACCTTAAAGGTTTTATGTATATTATACATATTCATTTGTACAAATCTAGAGGACAGCAGGCAGCTTGTGGAAAGTGAACATGTAAAGACAGCAGTGAGTGCATTGTATTTAAGTTAGCCCATTCTAATTAATCTATCCCTGAAGTTTATTGATGAGATGTCGCTGATGCAATGACACAGCAGAATAGGAAACATAAGAGGTTGCTTTGAAAAGCAAGATATCTGATATTGTTTACATTTGTGTTCATAATTGCCAAAATC
This sequence comes from Eurypyga helias, assembly GCF_000690775.1. Lineage (NCBI taxonomy): Eukaryota > Metazoa > Chordata > Aves > Eurypygiformes > Eurypygidae > Eurypyga > Eurypyga helias. Next base: position 11,127 of record NW_010269391.1, read on the forward strand.
TTCCATTTTCATTTTGCAGCACATCTTTCTATTAGGTAATTCCTTTGGAGAAGTTGCGTGGAAGGAAAACAAAAACTTCTTCCGAGTTCATAGTCTAAAATTTTGGTATACTACAAAAATGTTTAAATTTGGGAGCTGATGTACAATTGAGACCTATAGATGTGAGACAGTAGATTTTCCCTAATCCCATGGGAAGGGCAGTTCTGACTTTAGACTTGGGAATGACATGTCACTCCTCCGCCTTCTGTTTCACTGAAATGGATACTTACTGCATATACCACTTAGCCTCGTAGCCTTCTCCCGAGTACAGCACTGAAATCATCACTGAAAAATTTCACGCTGAACTGAAATGATCCTCATAACGTTGTAACAGCCAAAGATTCACAATATGATACTATCAGTTTTGCATAAGTGTGATTCCATGGATTCTCCTGGCGATGTTCTTGATCTAGTATGAGAAAGGCTGAGATTTTCTCCTCTTTTGTTTGTTTGTTTAATGAAAGCAAGTATTTGGAGTCACAGTGATTTCTATTAGTATTTTGTAGATCTGCATAATCTATGAGTTTTTCCACAGCCACCTTCTTAAAAAAGTATAACATAAACAGCTATATCATCTACATATGATTTTCATGAGCAGATGTATGCAGTTACACACAAAAGTATATAAAAGGTTGTACTTTTTTATATTCTAAAATCTGCTTATTTTGGAAAGTGAGAGCCACTATTGTCTCTGCACTTAAATTTTTTCTGACTGAGCTTAACAGCTTTGCTAAATAACTCTGCTCCTCCACTCTGGCTACTCTGCCTGTCATTTCTGCCCATTTCTGTGTGACTCCAATACTCCATAACCCATACTGTATTCCTGTCGGAGTAAGTTCTCACCAATGTTGTCTGTTACTCCACATTATCACACCTAATCCTCTCCAGCCCAGTAATATCTCTTCACAGAATCACAGAATGGTTTGGGTTGGAAGGGACCTTAAAGACCATCCAGTTCCAACCCCCCTGCCGTGGGCAGGGACACCTTCCACTAGACCAGGTTGCTCAAATTCTCAACAGTTCATGTCGGTCTCTCCTCCTGTCTGTCATTAATCACCTTCTTTATTATTCTAATCTTTTATCAGCTCTTGTTACGTGAAGAACTACTGTTAAGTACTTAAGAAATCAAACATTTTTGTAGAAGTAAATGTTTAAACAATTAATTGTGCATATCTGGAATTATTGGATGCATTGTCACTGAGTTTCCCATTGTTTTGCATTACAAGGGTGAGAGTATTTTTAAAATTGATTTCAGGTCTACAGTTAACTAAACATTAAAAAAATAGAAAGGGACAACTCCTACGCATTTTCTTATAGGGTGTACTCAAAAGACAATGTGTGTAAAATCACGTGTTTATAGAGCGCGCCAGTTGTTAGCTCCTCAGTGGCTAGCACGCATCAGCAGTAACTGCTGTGAGCCCACCAGGCTTACTTGGAGCAAGTGCCAGGGAAAGCAGTCATGGCCAAATCAGCCAGGGTGGCAAGCCACAGCATGGAAGCAGAAATGGGCTTCTAAGGAGACAACATACTGAGAATGACGTGTTTGGTTTTCTGTTATTAATGATGTGCCTGTTTCCTACATAAAATCACTGTTAGGTCACCCAAAAGCTGTCCTGAAATGCTGAGCTCTGGCAGGTTTTTCAGGGGCATGAAGGTTCACAAGACAAGAGGTTAAAAGGTCTGTTTGAGCAGCGGGGAGAGCTGTGCAGTACCTCCTCCACTGAGGAGCAGTCATAGATGCCACAGGACCTCTGGCCCCCCAGCTCTAAGGACGTGTCCTGGCACTGTCTGCTAGGGTGTTCTTGGGTTTTCTGGTCTTTTCATTTTCAGTAACAGATTTTATTTCTTTTTTTAATATAAACTCAAATGCTTCTTGCTCAAGATAAATTCTGAAAGTGTAAAACAAGTGGGAAGTAATGGTGTAATTTCAACCCTCAGCAGGGGTGCCAAGAGAGATAATCTCATGGGTGCACTGCAAACCACAGGAAGAAGTGGAGTCACGGCAGTGCTGACCCACCCCTACCCAAGCATTCTGTTCTCTGTTCCACTTATACCCTGCGGTACTCCATGAATGACGGTAAAATGAATATAGCCACTGTTTCCCTACCTATCTTAAGATCTACTTCAGATAAATCTGTCAGTCTTGGGAAGCACTTTCCCCGTTATTAATCTAACAGGTCTGTGATGCCACTTGGCAAACAAACCGTTACACAACCTTTAAAGTTCTTATACAGCAAAACCTCAAAGGGCATATAAATTTAAGCTCTTCTTGAAGTCTTATGAAGGCCAGAGAGCTTATACACTTAGAGATATTGAACTGGGAAAGATTTCCTTCACTACTGACTCCGCTCACCCTCTTATTTTGGGCAACCAGGTCATGCAAACTCATGAAGGAAGTTAGCAAGCTCCTTATATATAAATATTCGGACTTTTTTGAGCAGTGCTGAAATCATAACTAGCAAGTCAGTTATCTCTAGGATGAAGAAATACACCAATATCAAGTAATGACTTCTAAATATGATTATATATTCGGAGCACATGCGTTGGTGAATGTATTTGCAGAGTAAGTATGGAACTGTATGTATATTTGGATTTGTGAGAGTGTGACTGAACTGAAAAATCTCTTTGCTATTTTTTGGGAGTAGGCACAGTGTGTGTAAATTTTTCTTTGATTGCATTTATCTTCTTCCTTCTTTATACCTAACTTATCATTCTAAAGCACAACATTTTAAATTAAAACTCAGAAAATATAGCTGATTGAAAGAAATTGCTTCAACAGTTTTAATATACTATTCTGAGCAGTCCAGCTGAGTAACCCTCTCCCCTAACACTGCAGATCCATGCCAAAAATGTTTCCGCAGTTCAAAATGCTATATATTATTTTTGTATTACAGTTGCAAAGAGGAAGATATAGATAAGAATCCCTTACAGACTTCAGGGTTATAGAAACAATTTTCAAACCTGGTGTCCCATACAAGCTCTGCAGATGGAGCGGTGTTGGCAGGGCTGCAGCCTGCTGTATGTTGATGCTGGAGACGGAGGCTGGTGCTTTCTAACAAATGGATTATCAAGCACATTAAAATAATAAGATGTTCCACTCTTCTATCTTTCTGTTTCAGTATTTTTGACCAATTTTATTAGTATTCTGGTTGGATCTGTTGCAAGTTTTCCCATCAGTTTTTATGAATTAACTGGTTCAATGTTTCCCTGGCATTAGGTCCCAGGTAGACATGACGATTCCATTCTGTTGGGGACCATATTGTTTGCCATGTCACTGGGGAAAGTCTGTAGTTAAAGGAGATGATAGAAGATTCTGTAATAAGAAAATCTGAGGTTTGCCACCAAAAAGGCTTGATGTGATAGTAGTGAAAAATCAAACCATGCGCTTACACTGCTTAACTACTGCACAACCGGAGAGTCCCAAATTGTCTGAATTTTCAGACCATACTAACACACCCAAAAATAACCTCAGCTGCTGTTCAAGCTGGCCTTTACTGCTTGAATCTTGGCCAGCATTGCTCAGAACTTACAGTGGTTTTATCCATGAAGTATGTTCTGCACTAATAAATCACAAGGATGTTCCACCATATCCTGTCCTGTCTTGTGTTCACTTGGTCCTGAGGGTTTTCCTCTGCCCTCCTGATGCCAATGGAATATATAACTACTTGCTAGTGTACGCTTCAATAACAAATCATCTTCTCCTTGATAAAGACAATTAAAATAGTAACAAAATTACTGCTCAGAAAGAGTGAATGTGGAATAGTTATTGCAATGCCTAGAAAAACACCTGAGGCAACTATCCACCTTCTCTGAACAAAATTTCTAAGAGGTTTGAAACAGGAAGGCTTAGCACAGCATTTTTTTTTTTTTCCCCAGAAAAGCTGAAAATCTGAGTTAACTTTTTCATTTTGATATTGAGAAACTTCAAGACAGTGAGGTGCTCCACTTGGTGATGACAAGGTATTTTCCAGCAGAAACACTTGTGTTTGTGGAATTTCATTAACAGATTCTTCATATATAAAAGAAGAAGGTTATGTTTCTTTCTGTATAGGTCATGCCACAGTGGTTCTGAAATGGGAATGTAAATTAGGGTTAGATTAGTCCATAGGAACAAAGACTGTTCCTCTCATATCAATTAAAAGAAGGGACATGAACACTTCCCAGTCCTGCATTCCTTCATCTTTATCTTTTCTCTTTTTACTCGGATTGGGTTACTGGGAATTATGTAATTTTTCATTCCAGTTCATTGTTATTTACTGATCTCTCTCCAAGTGCAATGTTCTCCTATGTTCTTCTCTACCACGGTATCAATCTCAATCAATGCAGTTTTACAGATGTCTTGCAGTGGAATCAACTAGAATCCAACTGATTCCAAAGTATGTTATGACAAGAACTTTGTTTAGTGGCTGTTAAAGATATGGTGAGAGAGGTCCGTCCACTTTAGGATGCAAAAAAGAAATAATATTCCAAAGAGGAGTCAGTCTTTTACTCCACCATCATATTCCTTAGCATTATGAATATCATTGAGAGTTGCTGTGTATTCATTCCCATCACTGAACACTACAGCAAAGGAGTATGTTCCCAGCTTTCAAGAAAACTTTTTCAAGTTTTCTAAAATCACTCTTCTACTAGAGCAGTGTAGCAGAATAACATATAGATCTGAATGCCACTTGTTCTACATAATAAAGAAGTTTGAGTTTCAGTGCTTCTACATTAACTTTTTGTGAAAACTTGATTATGGGCTAGTACAATAGGGAACTCACCTGGAAAATTATCAGCAGACCCCAGAGATTATCATACCTAGCATTCTCATCTGTATCTGGTTTGAGACATTTAGACGTTTTTCACATACAGATTCCATTAATTTTACTTCAAAACACAGGCACCTCACAACAAAATCTGTCCAGACAGAAAAGCCAAGTGTCTAATCCAAAGAACATAAAAAGCGGTATTAATTTTGTCAGGGAAAAGGACAAAAAAAGTTTAAATCAAAATTCCCATATTCTAGTAAAAGGGCACTGAAATGCAGATCTAGTCTAAATGTGAGGAATTGATCTGAAAAACAGACCAATTCAAAAAGAAATGCAGTATAAATATTCAAAGGAATTTTGATTACAGACTTGTATTCAGTTTCAGCAAGCCTGAAATAGAAGCTGATCTCCAAACTGCAGCCATCTACTAATGGTATATAATAACCCAGCATGGAAGTCTTCAGTTCTAATCCATTGTTTATATGGGAACTGTGACCTGAAATAAACTTTCTTATGGACTCTTCAGGAGTCCAGAAAGGAAAATCCATGTAGAGTGGCCATTGCTATAAACATGTTTCCTAATAATTTTTCAAAATTGTACATTAATGTATTATAGAATTTGTGATACTTGCTGTTTATAATTTGGTAAATTTCAGTAAAACTTTACTGTCCAGATATGTTATTCTCAAAAGCCACTATCCTCCAAGACTCAGCTTTATATGTTGAGAATGCTTCCATGGAAATGTCTCGCTAACATCTATGTATCTTTGGAGAGATCCAAACCACAGGGTGTTAACATGAAAAGGGTGTCAAATATCAGGTGTCCATGTCTGTATCTGTGGTTCATTTTTAGTTTATACCAACAGCAATTTCTTATTCCATGGTGATCCACACTTTCTTTGTAAATTCACTGTGTCTCAGTCAACACGCATCATCACTGTTGACTCATCCTTCAGCATATTTTAGTGTTTGTTGCCTGGTTTCTGCAAACATCTCCTTTTCAAGGTCATTTTCATTTACCACCAGGACCTAATCTCTTCCTTTACAGTTAAATTCAAGTTAACACAGGTACTTATGGTGTCTTTGAACTCTCCACACCTTTGAAAGGCTTTCTCTTGCCAAGGCAAATATGTCTCAGGTGCAGCAATTCTCTGTGCTTCTGCCCACGGAACAGGACGAGAGAGCAGAATACACATCAGAAGGATAATCTGACTGCTGAAATCAAAAAAGCCATATTTCTAACCGTAGTAATACACATGGTAATTTGTGCAGTTGTAGTTGGTGGGCCTTCTTGTGGTAGCTGATGAAAAATGAAGCATTTCCAGAGGACAGTGTTTGGACTGTGATGCATTTGCAGGCAGAGCAGAGATTTTTCAACCAAATACATTTTTGTCAAAAGACAGTGTTCTACAGTTTGCCACCCATTTTTATTCATAAGTTCTGTATTTTATCCCGTACATGACTGCTGTTCAGCCATTTAATATTTCCAAGACCAAATAAGTTTTAATGAAGTATAACAGGGGATAGCAAATGATGTTAGAAAAACAAATGATGTTGCAGAAACAAATGTAATTAGAAAAGCTGAATGTGACAATGAAAGCCCTTTATTTAGTTTCTTACCTCATTTGCTAATGGACAGTTTGATTGGTCTGGATTTTTAGAAAAGTTTGCCCTAAGACATGCCGATACAATTTTAACAACATTAATCATATCTTGTCAGTCCTACTGTAATGCATTGGCTTTTCAGACTGGAGTCATAGAGCTGTAGCCTTTCAATCAAATCTGAAAAGAGTCTATTGAGGCATCGAAATGATAGCATTATGGATTTTAAGTGCTTCAATGAGAGTGTTTTTAGGCTGTCAGCTTTGATTTATGTCATATAAAGTTTGCAGTATGCAAATATGTAGATTGTCTATGCACTTAGCAAAGGATTGGACACAAATTAAAAAGCATTGAAAACATTTACTCCTGTGGCTGGACCAGTCCTTGAAGTGCTAGGGCTCAGAAAACCTTAAAAGTTAAATCTGAATGGCCAGACAGAGGTTGCAAAATACATAGTTTGTCTTACCATCACTTTAGCTGTTGCTTTGACTATTTTATGGAAAGTTCAGATGTGAGAAAGTATACAGAGACATGGTTAGTGAGCTGTTAATTATCATTCCTGTATATTTATGCTCTGAATGTGCATATATATGGAACAGTCTAGTGAGCATAGGCCTACCCTCTGGGAGATGGCAAGTCTACCAGCTGTGGGTGGAATTGGAGAAGAAATCATTGTTGTTTGTAAGGTACTGGGAGACAAATGTGGATTGATGAAACCAAATGAAGCGAAGCCTTCAGCCTTAGGAAATACTTGCTTCCCTCAAAATGAGTATCTCATTACATGGATCAAGAACTGAAATCTTATTCCTTAAACCTCACTTCTATTAGACCCCAAACTCTGCAATGAGTATCCCCCAGATTTCATGAACACTTACATCTAGCATGGAAGTATAGGAGAGATTGTGACAGAAAGAATGATTCCCTTTGTTTGCCAACATGTATGCATGCTATGCATTATTCTTCAGCGAAAATGTATTTCTGGACAGTCTAGTCTTGGCTATTGCATGCTGGGCCATGTGAAAAATCTCTGCAAGTAACTGGGTATTTTCAGCTGGGAGCACCTTTCTAGCATGCAGGGTCGGGCCAGACAAAGAGAATTACAGCCAGGAAGCATCTGAAGAGCTGGTTCAGACACCCTGAGAGGAACAGAGAGAAGGCAAGAAGGAAGACATCAGAATGAGTGGAAAGAAAGACACCCAGAAAATCTGTAGCAGCTGAGGAATCCCCTGGAAAATGCTGGGCCGAAATCAAGCATGAGAGAAATGGCCTGCCTTGAATGGACAGAGTGGGCAGGGTAGAGATTTTTTATGTGACTTTATTAGTTTGTTCCACTAGGCAGATCTAAGGCTCTCTATAGTTAAAGTTCCCATGTTCTAATGAAACAGCAAGAGAGTTTTGAAGATCTTATGTTGAGTATGTTTTTGGAAAAGGTGCAGGCAGGTCTGTCATAATGCTCTGGCCAACACAGAACTGTATCAGAAGAGCAAGTCAAATTTCCATTTATGATCCAAAGATTGGGCAGAGCAAAAGGAATGCTGTTAGCCCTTCACAGCAGAGTTAATACCTGCCCTTGATTTGTTACTGTGCTTAAAATGATCCTTATTTTTTACATATGACAGTATTCTAACCCTGCTGCTAATTCTGACTTCCTTGTCCAGTATTAGGACCAGACCACATAGGCTCATGAAGGGCAGGTCCTGCTTGACCAACCTGATCTCCTTCTGTGACCCGGTGACCCACCTGGTGGATGAGGGGAAGGCTGTGGGTGTTGTCTACCCGGACTTCAGTAAAGCCTTTGACACGGTCTCCCACAGCATTCCCATGGAGAAACTGCTGGCTCATGGTTTAGACAGATGTACCCTTTGCTGGG
>NW_010269392.1:0-45535 GCF_000690775.1 Eurypyga helias
GGGTGAGAAATTCTCTGGGTGGTGAGCTACATAAAATGGTAAAACCCAACCGAATCGCTCCGCTTTATTCTGCAGAGCTGTATTTGGGGGTTTTTTTTGGTGATGCTTCGTGAGGTCTGACAGCAGCGCGGGGAGATAACGGGGAGGGAGGACGGAGGTTTTCCTTCCGCAGGCAGCTCACGGAGCGGGGGTGATGTACGGTGCAGGTCTCGGTCTCGCCGCCGGCTCCGTGGGCTTCCACGGGGGTCAGTGGGCGAGCGGACGGGGTGCCTCGACACGGCAGAGCTTTTCGTGGCGTTGGGTGGTGAAAAGCAGCTTTTCTGCTGAACGGCAGGCCCCGGCTATGGCACGTTGAGAAAATCACCTGAGCGTTGCTGATGTATTTATCGCTGCAATTAAGCTTTCCCTCTCCTTCACGGCTGTGTACGTATTTAAAATGAAGGTTTACCCAGCAAACAAAACGCTGCAACAGAAGAGGTCGAACCCAAAATCCTGCTGCAGAACGTGTAGGCAGCTCGCAAGGCTGCTGGTGGCCTGGCGCTGCGGCCGAGGGAGCACCCCAGCCCTCTTCTCCACTTGCTCGCGCATCCTTTCTGCCTTGGTGTTGAATTCCGGGTCGCGCGGTCAGGCTGCGGGGCAGGGGAAGGCGAGGGGCTGCCCGCCGCACCTTCATCCCCCGCGCAGGGAAACCTCAGGTGAAGTTGGGGTTTTAAGGTCCGGGGGAGCCTGGCTTGCTGGGCAGGGGAAAGTGGCTGTTTTTCTCCTGGTGCGCTTATAAAAATAGCATCAATAAAATGTAGCCTACGCCGTTGAGCTGCGGTATGGTGTGCTTTGCTGGGAGTGCTGGTAGCTTCACAGCAGTGCTTTGGTTGAGGCTGGTACTGGCCTTAGTGCCGTGCAGCAGTGGTCCCCGTTTGGAGAGGGACACGGCCCCTCTGGAGAGGGGAGAGGTGGGGATGCTGGGGGTGTGCAAGGGAGGAGTCCTTCCGGCGGACACCCTGAGAATTAACGGCACCCTTGGTGCTCGCCGGGAGGCTCGGGAGCTGCTGCCTGGGCCAACATCCCCTTGGGCAGAGGCACGGCACGAGGCCTGAAGAACCTGCCGTGTCCCGCTCTCCTCCTCCAGGAATTGCATTTTGTATCCGCGGTCTCCCCAAGCTCGGAGAGATGGTTCACCCGCGTTCGGCTCCGCACGGTGGGAAGTCGGGTGTAAGAGGAAGTTCTGCAGAGCAGGAGGAAAGGTGAAAGGGTTGGGTGGCTGAAATGCCTCGCTCCTAGAGCTGCGTGTGGAAGAACCTGTTTGCAGATCCCATGAAGTGTTACAGGAAAAACCTTGTTTGCCAACCCCCCCGGACTGTCATGCTCTGAGGAAGGTGAGGAGCCCTAAGCGAGGGAGAGGTTTGCAGCTGGAAGCAGTGCTGTGGGATGGGGGGACGTGTAAGACAGCTCAGCAGATGAACGAGAGGAAGCGTGGACATAACTGAGAACAGAGACTTACCTAAGCCTGGGACCACAAACGGCTCTAGATTGCTTGAAATGACTGAAGTTCTCCGCTTCTAACTGAAACCAGGGATTTCCTCATACAGTAGGAAATTGTGACCGTTATTCTGGTGTCAGATGTCTTCGTGCTGGTTTCTGGGTTGGGTTTTTTTGATCCCTCTCATTAAAAGAGAGCATGGCGTGTTGGGTATGCTTAAATATTCTGTATCGCTGGCAAAGTGATTCATTTAAAATTATATAAATCGGCTGGTTAAATGCAGGTTGATATAGTAACAGTGGAAAAAAATATATATACACAACACACAAAGTCCTCTCTTTACATGAGTTCGAAGTCAAACGATTTTTCCAAACGAGTTTTTTGTTTATTTCCTCGGAGGAGCGTGAGCACAGCTTCGTAACGCCGGGCTGCGGGCGGCTGTCGTGGCGTCGGGCTCCCGCCTGTCACTGGGACAGATAGCAGGAAGGTCACCGGAATATCACATCCGCGCTGGAAAACAAATGTCCCTGCCTTATTTCGGTGCTCTCCTCGCAGGGGTGCCTTCGATGGCAGTTTATCTCCGGCGGGCAACTGCTGCCAGGTGAAGGCATCCTGGGCTGCCGATGTTATCTCCCTCAGAAATATGACAGAGGTTTTACCCCCCCTTGTTGCAGTTCGTGCTGGAGCCTGGTACACCTGTCCTCACCGGTTTATCTTGGGAGATAAGCTGGCACTAAATGAAGCGAGCGAGTTTACTGCGATGCAAATTTGAGGGGGCTTCCTGTTTACAAGGAAATAGCTGTAGTGCAGGCAGAATAAATTCCAAGGCTGCAGGCCAAGGCTTAGCAGCAAATAAAGTATGAGGGTGAAGAGTTTATTGGCCGTGGGGCTGATTATTGCTGAGTTTACGTGAAGCATCCTCAGACTGTTTTTATACCGAAATCGACAAGTATCACCATTTGGGAAGAAAAGAGGATAGAAAATGTTCATGAGAGAAGAGTGCCTATAGAAGAGGCTTAGTGTGTTTTTGTTTTTTCAAAACACCAAACCAAAACAACCCTTCTTCCATCCTCTGTCATCTGCTTTTCCTTCCCTCTGCGTTTCCTCCTTTCGTTCCTCAGAGCCTTGCCAAGAACTGGGAAAGCTGCAATATCTGTTAGTTTTACGTTTGGTGTTTTTTTTTTTTTTTTTCTTTCTCAAAAGCCTCTTTTGCAAGTAGATTTGCATGGGTGGACGGAAGAGCTGTCACAGGCAGAATGTCCTGCAGAAATAGGACCTAAAGTGGGAAAGGCGAGACACATACTGGACTATGAGCAAATATGAAACCCTAATTGTTTTCTATAGAATTAGAGTTTGGGGGAAAGGAGGAAGTGAACCACACTCTTGAGTTTTTTAGGCTATTCAGCAGACTTCAGAAGTTTTTCCCTTTTCCATGCGGATTTTATATTTCCCTTGCTTTGGTCAGAGGGGATGGAAGAACACGGTATAACAGCTCTCTTCGTTTCCCAACAGCTTCTTCTGGTTTGAGTAAAAGGATTTGCGTAACGTGAAGCTGATAAAAATGGTCCAAGATAACTGGAATCACAGAGGGTGCAGGGCTTAGATAGAGCACCGCTCTCCTCACGCTGCCTGCGTCCTCGCCAGGAACGTTACCATTAAACCTTCCTTATTATAAACATCACGTAAGCTTAGGGTGCTTTCGGTGTACAAATACCAAGGGCATGGTAACAAAACACAGCATGCATCTGTCAGGACTTCTCCCCTGCTTCTCGTGCTGCAGCTGTAGATGTTTCTCATCTCCTCTTTGCTTTTTCTAACCTGCTTATTTCAGTACCTACCTCTCTTTCAAGTTAATTCTTATTTTTCTCCCCACCTTTTTCTTTGGTCTCCTACCTTCCTCTGCATTATGCCCCTCTGAGGGGAGAAAAGGCATGTTGCAGTCACTTTTTTTCCTTAAAAATCACACTTTTAACATGACTTTTTTCCTCCGTTCTCATCCCATCTTCACTTTAGAGGAGAAGACTAATGCACTGGTACCCCAGCTGCTTCTCACCGGGGCAGCTGAGGCTGTGATGTGCTCTTTGCTTTCTTACCTAATACTCAACCTAACTTGTTTAAAACTCTAATTAAGGATCATTGAGTGCACAGAGGTTGCTTTTTCTTTTCCAGTTCCAGCCTGAGCTATCTGCAGTTTGCTTTCTCCCTGTTAACAGTGCTGAACAGTGACAAAACCCAAGTGACACGTCCCACTAGGAGTTAAGCATCGTTACTCTATCCTTTGTGGCTTCTGCTTTTTCAGTTTTGTTCTCTTGACATCACTATGCTCTTTCTCTGAGTTTGTTTCTTTGATGTGTCCTTCAGCGTGTTCCTGTACCTCTTGAGACTCCTGTAACATCTCGAAGTTACAGGCTAAAACTTTTCCGTCCCTGCTGTCAGTCTTGGTTACTTTGACGTTGTTTTTTCTGTCTGAATTTAACACCTTCTTGTGCTATTTAGATTGTTGCCTCTAAGAAAATTTTTCTGAGGGTTGTTGGTGTAATTCTCGTATTTGTTGCTGTTATGCTCATGTCCTCCCTTTGCATCCTTCTAGGTGCTTCTTTGCTTCAAGCATGCCATTCAGTTTTGGGCTTGTGCAGGTAGCACTTAGCTCGCAGCACGTCTCCAGCTCCGTGCCACGGCACTGAAAACTGCTGCAGCTGGCGGGTGCTGCCGGCGCCCGTCGTTGCCCCGCGTGAGTTGAGAGGCACTGCCTGCGTTGGTCCGTGCTGTTCGTTGCCATCAGGTCGACAAAAACTCCTCCCCCGAATACCTCATGAGAACACTCTCTGGTGACGAAGCTTATGAAGTTTGTCTGTGGTCGATAGGCCGGTGCTTGCTGTGTCGATGCAGTGTTTGTCACCTTTACTGATGGTGTTTCCTGCCTGTCTTCCTCTATCCATTTCATAGAATCATAGAATGGTTTGGGTTGGAAAGGACCTTAAAGATCATCCAGTTCCAACCCCCCTGCCATGGGCAGGGACACCTTCCACTAGACCAGGTTGCTCCAAGCCTCATCCAGCCTGGCCTTGGACACTTCCAGGGATGGGGCATCCACAGCTTCTCTGGGCAAAAAGAAGCATTCCATTGTCTCGGACAGCAAGGGTGGGACCTGGAACGCCTTTTTCTGTTGTTGGTCTGCAGCACGGCACCATCTAACAGTGTCTCATCCATGGTGTTAATACCCCAAACCCTCTACTTTATATGCAGGTTGTTCAGAGCATGGGGTGGCTCCAGGATCCCTTGTGCTACACTGCGCTTCATCCTCGCTCGCTGAATGCCGGTGCTAGAAACCTTCACAAGTAGTGTTTTCAGAAAAAACTGCAGGCCCAGATTTTTCAAAGGCTGATGCATTTACTGGGACTTGCACAGAAATGGTGCCAATGAATGCAGAATTAAACAGGAGATGATATGGAGGATTAAGGATCTAATGATTGATTCGGATGAATTTGTGTCACGGTAACTTTAGCTCTGGAAGGTGGTGGTACTTTATTGAAGCTTGTTCCATCTGCTTGTAGCAATAATGACTGTAAATTATTTCTGTAGAACCTCTTAAGCCTGGCTGTCTAAAATTTCAAAACAGTTTAGGTGGGTTTTTTTGACATTTGCATTTTTTTTTAGTGTCAAGCGAGATCGTTTCTTGGTGTTTTTATACCATTTCCAGTGCTTACTGAAAACTGAATTGAAACATTTGAAGGAAGACATTAAAACCAGCACGCAGAACACTCGCACTGTTTAAGGTGGTCCCGTCGACATGTAATTTGTGAGACTGTGGAAGGAAAAGAGGTTGTAACCAGGATGGTTTTACAGACTAATTACTGTTTTGCAGCTATGCTGCATCGCGCTGCTCAGGCGGAACGTCTAAGCGCAGAGTAAGGGAAGTAGAGCTTGGTGAGAGCTCAGGGTGGCTGAGTATGTGGCAAGTTGTTCCGAGGACGAGGGTTAAGTGCTGTAGGTGAGCCCGAAGTTGGCGTGTGTCGGAGGCGAGTCGTGTGGGTTTGTACTTTCCGAGGTCGGAGCGTCCGTGTTAAACGGAGCATCTTGCAGCTCACCGGGCCCTTCGCTGGAGCAGGTGGTGAGGTACCTGGGCAGATGCCTTCCGTGTTGCTGTACATCCTAAAGCATTGCCATCTCGTCGGTGCAACTCATATTTCTGAGGTGCTGAATGTCTTCTCAGGGAGGCAGCAGGGCATCTGCCCATTTTTCAAGTGCTAAAAGAACTCGTGAGAGTGCTTTTGAGACCCTTGAGCTTAGCCCCCTGCCCCCCAGGCAGTAGTGCTGCTCAGTGGGCTGTCCAGAGAGCATTGTGTCCTGGCCTACGCCATCCCTCGATTTTCCCCCCCCCCTTCTCCTTACTTAAAATATTTAATTATTATTGATGAATATGGTGAAGAAAACCATTGTTCATTGAGCTGAGTGCAGTTCCTAGCAATATGTATGTTTCAAAGCTCCGTTTCTGTGCTCAGCAATGATGAAGTGTGTAGACTGAAGCTTACCTGACAATATTATGTCGCTTGGGTGAACAGGCATGCTTGAATATTTGTATGGTAACTGTCAGGGGGTTGTGGGGGGGAAACTTGTTGTTTTTTTCTGAACTAGCATTAGAAGAAAGGCTGAACATCTGGGTTTTTATTGTGGAATAGCTTAGTCCTGCTCAGGGTGAGCACAGATGATAGAACAGCTAAAAACTCACTTTTGCTGAGAAATTCGGCCTCCTAACGTTGCTGTCAGCAGGAGTGTTGGTTGAGAAGGTAGGAAGAACATGACTTTTTCCAAATAATTTGGGATACATAGGGAAGCTCGGGCTGCTAACAAAGCGTCCTTGCTTTTATCTCAAGTTAGCTTTGCACTACAGTACTTTTTTTAGGAAAACTCATGCTTTAGGGATGGATATGGGACTCTCAGTGTAGGAGCCGGGACAGGAAGGCTCCTGCTTGCTGCGGATGCTGCTCTCCACACCAGTTAGGTGTTCCCTCACGTGTGAATTCAGGTCGTTGTGGTATCTGCAGTGCCTGGTACCCTGGTAAAGAACAGGTCTGTACAGAAGGGCAGGGGAAGGCGAAGGTCCTGTGGCAAAGCTCTCGCAGCTTTAACGGCCAAGAAATGGGAGCCTGGAGGAAGGGCACTCCTGTTCCCTGTATTGTACGGATCAGAAGCCAAGCCAGTTAAAGGCAAGTTCACACACAGAGTGTTCGGCAGAGGCAGGAGTTGAAGTTTGGTTTTCTGAGCCTGGGGGAAGCAGCGGAGGCCCCAGGCTGTCTCAGCTCCGTACAGTACCGGGAGCATCTCTGGGCACAGGAGAGAGAGATCTGGCCTTCAGAGAGACGTTCCAATTAGGTCTCCCGTGGGGATGCTCTAAGACTGAAGCTTATGTTTTGAAACATAGCCCTTCCCTTGGGCATCATTACCTTAATTAAGAAAAAAGGTAAATGAGGGTGAGCTGGGAAGAGATCAGTCTGCAGTCTCGCGTTACTGTGCTAAAAGCAGAGGGATGTTTCTAGGGCCGTTTTCTGGGGGAAGGCTGCTGTGATGTGTTGTTGCATTACAGGTGTAACACGGCCGGGTGATGCTGCGGTGGCTGCTGGGACCTGGCCGGGGCTGGGGAGAGTTCAGCTCAGCTGCGGCACGCGCTTGGTGTTTCGGGTGGGAGATGGGTACAGGCAGACTTGGTTTTTCAGTGAAATGAATGAACTTCACAGCTGTTACTCCTTTCGTAGGTATGACGGGTTTTCAGGGCCTGGACCTTCCCACCTGGAACGTTTTCAGCGAAACGCCGGGGCTGCGGCGTCGGGAAGCGAACGTATGCAGCTCTTGGTTTCTGTTCTGGTGAAATCATGTGGAATGGCCTTCTTACCAATAGTAGCTGCTTTTTTTTGGTAATTAATGAAATTAGGAAAAAGCCTATCAGGAGCCGTCAGGTCCAGGTGTATAAACCAAATCACACAATTTAATTGAACTAAATTGATGTAAAAGCAGCAGTTTGTAGCTTTAGAAAATACAGCTGTTTTCCGCATGAAGAGCTTTACCCCTTGCTTACTGGTTTCTCCAAGAAAATAATTCCAGTACTGAATAAACACCTATATAAATATGCCTTGCATAAATAAATAAAAGATTTTGAGAGTGTTAGGAGAAATCGCTTCCATACAGAACCCCTCCAGTGCCCTTCCAGCGTGCCAGGAATTTGTCCTGTCAACATGTGTCCTATTGAGAAAGGAACCGGGGAAAAGGCAGATTTCTCAGGATCTGGTAGAACTGTGCAAATCAAAACCTTCATTAAATTCCAGCAGAAATTCAGATGCAGTCTGTTTGTGAGACACCGCAGGCTCCAGCTCCGACCTCCCCGGAGGATGAGCAGAACCGGTCGGGAAGGAGTTTGGCTCGGGCAGCTGCGGTTTGCTGGCTACCCTTCAGCGTTTTGGCTTTCCTGGCTTTGATTCCCTGCCCTCGCTGGGTTGTAGGGATAGCTGATGTCGTGCCTCTGACGTGACTTTGCTTTCGGAGCCTTCCCATCATCTGACGTTTAAGTCTCCAGCCTGGTTTCCCTGTGTCTTCCCCGTCACCTTCTGTTCATTTTCACATTTAAGAGGTTTTCATTTTCGCATTTATGTCTCTCTGCATCAGTCCTCTGATTTTCTTTTCTTTTTCTCCCAGATTTCCCCGATCATCTTTCCAAATTGTTCCAATGATTATGGTTCCTTTATTCACAACTCCCTTACTTCCAGGACTTTAAAATAACTGCCAGGTTAAAATGCACAATGATCACCCAAAAAATGCAGGCGCTGAGGGATGCTGGCTCATTCCAAGACGATTGTTTCCTCTGGGGCAGAAAAAAAATACTGGGACATTTCTGTTAGTTTTAACTTGGTTTGAAGATTTCTGAGAAGATCTCCTTCTTAGGCCAAATATTGCCTATCGTTTTTCACTTTCGCTGAATCTTGCACTGCTAAACCTTTGAAATGCACTTTTTACAAAGGAAAAGAAGAAAGGAGTTTGGCTGTGACGGCTCTGCGCCGTTCTGCCATTGCTTTCGATTGTTCCTGTTGACCCTGTCATGCTTTCTGTTTGAAGGCATCTGGGGCAGGATCTTTGGTCCAATTTTAGCAGCTTTATGATGGGTTTGGATAGAGCAAATAAACATTTAAGTCTCTGTAAAGTTGTGCTCTGAGGCTATAAATGAACGAATAAATCCCAGGCGAACGTGGCGCGTTGGGGTCAACGTTGGCCTTTGTTCTCGGGAACTCGTTTCGTGTTTTTATGCGCGCGCTGCCTTTAAAGGATGTTCTAAACGTTTTACAGATAAGGGGGAGATTAAAGACAAAATTGACACGTTTTCAGTAATTTTGTATTTAACAGAAGAAAAAGACTGACGGATTACTTAATGGCAGCAGGAGCCAGGAGACGTGATTTTTGCTCTGATCCCTCTTCCTTGTAATTTCTCGGTAGCCGCGTTCTGGTGGAAGGGCAAGTCCTTGACACTGCAATTCAGTGTAATTATTCCTGAAAAATTCATGTACTTGGAAGCTTTTATATGAGTTTCAGATTTCAGCAGTGATAATGGAAACCATCCTCAAGGAGCATGAGGATAGTGCGTATTTTGAAATTGTAGCTACAGAGCTGTTGCTTTTGGCTCCTTTCTTGTAAATTTTCGCCATTAATATCATTTGCATAAGTGAAGCTGCTTCGGCTCCTGGATGACAAGCACAGTACCAGAGTGGGGTTGTGGGAAAGTGTTGCTGGGCTTTAATCCCCTTCCATGGCAAACAGGGTTCTGGGGTGGAATACGCTATTAATTTAATCATCCTTGACAATTACAGGAGCATTAGTTCACTGCAGTGAAATGACTTGGCAGTGGGCTTAATAAACCTGAGAGGGTGTGCAAAGGCAGAAAACGGGATGGAAACGGGTGAAACTGGGATAAGAGATGGCAGAGCCCTCTTCTTGTCTCGTGTGACATCCAGCGCAAGAGTGAGGGTGGTCAGTTCTGCTGTGTGTGGTGTGTTTATGGGCAGAAGTGAAACTTTCCTGTTTTGCTCGTTGCTCCTTCATTTGTCAGCTGGGGAGGGGAGGAGTAGAGTGAGCATGTGCACTAATTAATGTAGCGCCAGTGATCACTTATTCTCTATTAAATAATGAAGTCGATTGGATATTGCATTGCTGTCAGGGGTATTCTAGTAATATAGGATGCTCAAAAGTAAAATAAAAGGAACATCTTTTTTTTTTCCATGGCTATTTCATTGCTGTCCAAAAATGGTGTTTTCAGTCTTCTAATCATTTGCTTCCTCTTCAAATATGGAATTTTACAAGCAATAGATAAATATGTCAGATTAGATGGTCTAATGGTCCTTTCTGGCTTTTTATGCTGGCAATTTACTTGGCCCCGTTAATTGCTCCAACAAAAGTTGCACTGTGTGAAATACCTTTTACAGCATCTGAGAACAAAACCGTTTGGGGAAGTATTAACTTCTGCTGAACTTTGAACTGGTACAAGTCTGAGAGGAAGCAGAATGAAACGGATTGAATGGTTTGAGATATGTTCACTGGTTTAAACCTCTTATACAGGAGGGAAGCTAATTCTTTTTTATCGGTCTGCCCTTTGCTTTCACCCCCAACGTGGAGCATTAAGAGCATTAAGCTGACGTGGGGGGCTGCGATCCAGTGACTCATTGCAGCGTTCGGTCTCGTTCGAGGGGAGTTTTCAGTTGGAGGGGTGCTTCGTGCTGGGGATGAGCATAGCACGAGGCAATAATCGCATCACTAGTGATCAGCTGCACAGATTTACTCTTTACGTTGGGCTGTTTCCCTCTCCCTGTTGTCCGCCGTTACGTGACTTGTTTTCTTTCCTGCTCCGCAGAACCTCAGTGAAAACACTTCTGAGGAGAAACTGGATTAGCAGTGACGCAGTGGTCGTGCTGGACTTCAGAGTGCCAGACTTCCTCCTCGTTTGACATGGGGTCTAAGCGGGTTTGGTTCTTTTCTGACTGCAGGCAGGCCGAGGTCCATGTTGGCTGCCTGAGCCTTCCCTGGTGCCTTCGTGCAGAATGAGAAGGCAGAGAGGGCAGTAGAGGGGAAAGCTGGATGGGATGAAGGACAGGACGAATACAGTGGGGAAGGTGAGGTGAGAACAGGATGAGGTTTGAGAAAGGGAATAGGGAGTGATGCCGAGGAGGAAGAGGAGGAAGCAGACAAGAATAAAGGGAAGGTGGCTGTCCAGTGTGGAAGTGGGATACCAGACGTGCAGAGAGCGGGAAGGCAGTGCAAAAGGTTGGCAGTCGAAGGCAGGGGTAATTTAGTTGCTGAATATCTGGCACTTTCTTGGAATTATTATTTGCATTTGACTAGTTTCTGGACGTGCCAGGAGCCATCGGGAGTTTAGCGGGTGCAGGCCACACACATGGCAGAAGGGTGATACCTGCCCTGACGACAACGGGGAGGGGACAAGGAACTAGCAGCTTTATTTTACAGGCTGGGATCTGGGGCAGGTAACGTTTATGACTTGCCCAAGATGGTACAGGAAACGTTGGTGGAGTTCAATACTGAACTTTGCTCTCCTCAGGCCAGTCTCCGTAAAGCTGCCCTTCCGTTCTCGTTCTGTTTTTCTGTTTCAGCACAGAGGTGGATATGTTAGCGGGTGTAACTGCGCATTGTTAATGTCGGTATGATCCTTTAATGCTTGCGAGAAGGCCGGACGTTTTGTTCTCAAGCTGCGGTGTGCATGTGCACGCCTGTACAATAGATAATACCCCACAAATCTGAACGCTTATTGATTTACAAGGAAAAATAAGCGCTTTTATGATAAATAATGAAAAGCTCCTTTAAGATACAGTAGCAGGAAGGCTAGTAGTAAGTAGCTTCTTGATCTAGTTCCAATAATAAGAGTATGTGTATGTCTGCATTCCACCGCATCTTCCTTTACCCTTTCCATTTCCCAGGTGCGGGATGCTCTCAAAAACCACCCGCATAATTCCGTGTAAACAAAACCTGCGAGGACAAAACTCCACACATCTTTGAAATTAACTGCAGACCTTTTAGGAAACGTCCAAGTGAACGTGGTTGATGTTACTGTCCTCCGCGACTCCTGCTTTCAGCATCCACCCGCATCCGTTGCGGTCCTGCTCCCGGCTGCCCGTGCTTCCTGATGCAGGGCTCCGGTGGCCATCCTGCGGGATGTAGCTACAGCCGTAGGCCCAGCAGAAGCTTAATTTCTTCTGATGGGTATGCTTACCATTGGAGTCACCGGATATTACTGATCTGTTGCGTGGGGGGAACAGCAGGGGTTAACTGTAGCTGTCGGCAGCGGCGTGTGGCTCTGGCTGCCGCCGAGGGCAGATCCTGGCTCTGGGTTGGCGTTGGCTGCGTCCGGTGTAGCTCGCCCCAGAGGGAGGATTGCGGGTGAGTGGTGCTTTTGCCGTACACGTCCTTTTCTGCGTTAAGAAGAACGCAGTGTGTTTTCTTCTCAGTTTTTCGGAAGATATGTTTCCAAGGAGGCATCTTCCGCCTGTACCGACCTTGGCACTGCGACTGTTGTCTGCGTCTTGTCAGATTGCGTGCCAGCGTGCGTGCCTGTACGCAGTGAGAGCTTTTTCACTGCAGAATGTATATTAACCTGGAAGCTTGCTTTTCAGTGGGTTTCTTTGATCAATTCTAAAAGACCAGGACGCTGGCTATAGGAACCAGAGCTTCAAGATGTAGCTTAAAGCTCCTTTTAACAGATCCTTCAGCTCACGCTCGTGTCAACCCCCTTTTCTTGACCAGGTGAGAGTGACCTGTGCTGTTCACAATGTTTATCGTTTGATGTCGATGCAGATAGCCATCTTTCTGCGTGCTCTGAGCTGCTTCCCGGGGTGGTTTTGTTCAGCCCTTTCTGTAAGGGCAGCTTCTCCCACGGGGCTGCGAGAGATGAACCGGCTGAGCACCCGCATGCATGCTGCAGCAGCCCGCACCCCTCGACGTCAGCACGGTGTGCTACGAGGGTACCGTTGGCATTGCTGGGCGTCGAGACACTCCTGTGTGATGCCCCATCCCTGGAAGTGTCCAAGGCCAGGCTGGATGAGGCTTGGAGCAACCTGGTCTAGTGGAAGGTGTCCCTGCCCATGGCAGGGGGGCTGGAACTCGATGATCTTCAAGGTCCCTTCCAACCCAAACCATTCTGTGATTCTATGATTGAAAACTCCCCAAAAACTTCTTTACTGTCTCACCACTACGTTATTCTCTCTGGCTGACCTCGGCACGGGCGCTGCCGTGGCCCTGGTCACGGGGCAAAGGGCTGCAGCGCTTAGATTTGGTCCCAGTGAAACCAGCAAAGAGATATCCAGAATCCCAGCTGCATTTCTCGCAACGTTTTAAGCCTGACATTTGATTTTTCCTAAATATACTTGCCCTGTTATTTCAGTTGACTTGTGGAATGTGGCCAGCAAACCGAGCGTTTCTGAAATTTTTCTTGTTTACTATTTTCTTCCTCTCTGAAATAAAAAATATATGGACAAAAGGTTTTGCTACAGTACAGTTGGATATGCTTTTGTTTTTGAAGTCTCCCTGGATTTCATTTTTAGCCAGCTTTTGTTTCTGCTTTATTTTGAGTGTTGCTGTTAAGGTAGATCATGCTGTGAACTGAGATGAACTTACGCAAGAAGTCCACTCCTCGTGGTTGGCGCTGAAAGTGCATTTGGATGTGGGAAGCTTTTCAGAAATGGCTACTTTTCTATGAAATGCAGCTTTCGATCCCAAGTTGGTTATGTGTAGGGCAACTAATGGTCCAATGTACAGCAGCAGAGAGGGAACCTTCCCTCCTGTTTGTGGAATGTGCTGGGCTCCCTTTTAAAATGTTTCATCCTTCTGAAGGATATATGGATTCTGCTTCATTTCTTTGGGACTCAGTAGGATTTTTACCTTTAACTTCCATGTGAGAATGAGAAGGTGATTGTCTGGGGTAGTCGTAATCCACTCCGTGTCATTTATTTGTATGGATAAGGAATGATTTTGAAGCGGTGAAAGGCTCGTTTGGAAGCTGGAATGCAGGGTGGACTGCCGTAGCCTGTGATCATTTTACAGGTTTGTTCAGATTCTGTAGCTGAGAAAACGTTTTGTTCCTTTGACGTGTTATCCATCAGACCAGAAGGACTGGCCGTCAAGGGAGGGGAGGAGAACCGCTGCAGAGATTTGTTCGTTACACAATCAGAGTGTTTTCCTGGACACTCCAGTCAAACGTTAAATTTTTCATTATCTTCTCCCCTTGTCTCGACTGAGATATGTTTATGTAATTTCTTGCAGTGCACTTGTTAGAGCAGAGGAAAGCTTTCTTGATGTCATTATTATTAAAAAGGCTTATGATGTTACTAATGGTCTAGCGGTCAGTGGGAACGGGCCGTCGCCAAAGAGCACTCCGAGCGCAGGCGCTGCCATGGGCAGTGCCGATGGCGTGCCCCAGCCCGGAGGCTGAGGAGAGGGAAGTCTGTGGTCGTTGGTGATCAGACCATCCTCCTCTAAAGTGGGTCCTGCAGTAAGCGTGGAGAGGCCAGGGGACGGTCTGGGTGGGAGAAGGGTGCAGGGGGAAGGAGCCCGTGGGTGGGCAGAGCTGTAGGGCTCTCCTACACCTTCCTGGGATGCTGAGTGCCCCTGACCATCCCCATCCCGGATCCGTTCCACAGCCGGGTGCTGCCGGGGAAGCTGTATGGTTTTGCTACCTGGGCTCACCAGTGGATGATGGTGCCAGTACCACTGGAGGTATTTTACCATCCGTGTGCTGATGTTTTATGGATTTAAGAGAGGAATTGAGTTGGATGGTCCCCGTTTTAAATGTGTTAAGCTAGGATGTGTATTTTTAAAAATCTACCCATAGAACAGGCAGCCAAACTTGGAAATTCTGTCAGTTATGGGGTAAATTTTATTTTTCTACCTTGCTTTTCCCAAGTACAGAACATGATCGTTATTCACGGCTTCCTCTTCATTTGAAATCAGTGTTTCGTTTTGATTGTTGAAGTACACACAGGGTAGACCTAGCTTTTACTGAACAAGTAAAAAGACTAGCAAGTTCGTTGCTGATTAGTTTGTAACCTCGAACCTGACTAACAACGTTCAGCCCTCCCAGTTCTTGTTTAACTTGATGGGGTTGGTTAGCCTCTGGAGTTCTTGCTTTGGATCACCGTGTTCATGGATCACTGTTCCATGTGGGCCTTGGAGATACACATAAAAACTAATAGAATAATCAGTAAAAATTAATAGAATTTCCTGCTTGGGGTTTAGGGCCTTGGAGCTGATTTATTGGCTTTTGTTATAGACTTTTTTTCTGGTCAAGTCATTCAGGCTTTGAGCCTCAGGTCCTCATTTGAGGAGGAGCGCGAATCCTTTCCTCCGTCAAAGACGATGGAAGAGATGTTAGTTAGGATTTGTGAGGTTTCTGGGAAGCTCTGGGGCTGGGGTCCTCGTAAGCACGTGCGGGGCTGGTCTCAGCCCATCTCAGGACTGTCTGAGAGGTCTGGAGCCTTTTCGGGAAGGACTGTGCTGCTCACGGTGACCAAAACTGCACAGGTATGTGTTAAAGAAGAGACTTTAGAGAAAAAAATGAATGAGAGATAACCACAGAAATTTAGATTTTCTCCTCTAGAACACGTTAAATTTGTCTGTGAGAACTGACCCGTTCAGTTTTTTTCTGCTGTGAAGCAGCGCAGGGTCCACGTTTTACAAGGATGAGGTGCTGCCGAAACGTGAGTGGTGTTGAACAGTCTTGTTTAGGGCACGAGTACTTCGTACAGGGGATTTGTGGTTATCCTTATAAATAGAACGTATGAAAATACCGATTTTAAAATTGGAAAGAGCAAAAATCTAGTGGAATTTCGGCTTCATTCTATGACAGTATAGTCGTTTTACCAAGGCACGGTACTGCTGGGATACATTGATTTTAAAATTTATGTGCTTGTATTGTTGCCCGTATGAAATTTTTATAGGCATTATATTAAAATGAATATTGAGGTTACTTGACAAATAAAGGAAATCTTTGCTAATGTGGTTTAAATGAGCGATTGTGACATTATGAATTAGGCAGAGTAGATATTAAGTGCACTGCAGCCAAGTTGGGGCCTAATGGAGCTTATGTTGGCTCGTTTTCTAAGTGATATATGGCAGTCGCAGTGTTAACAGTCTGGTGGAGCTTTGGTTGACTCGCACGGTTCTTGGACGTGGTGCGAGCTAGAACCTGATGAAAGAACAAGCGCCGCGATGACCGGAACGTCCCCTGAGGCCCCCTGTGACCGCAGGGCTCCGCTCGCCCCAGGCAAGGCCAGCCCAGGGCTCCAGCAGGTATTGCTCAGCTGCTTTTCCCTGCCTTTGGGGAAAAAACACCCGGTTTTCAGTGGTCCAGGTCCTACTTATTAGATAAGTAAATATTCTTGAAGGGGAATTCTAGCAACATCATGCGGTGCGGTGCAGGCTATGGGTATGTTAAGCTTGCAGTGAAAGTGATGTCTCTTCTACACTCAATAGTTACTAATATTACTAATATTCGATACTGGATAGTGTTAATACTTGCAGCGGGGAAAAGTGATATGTCTTGTGTACCTCCAACTCAAAGAACCTTTTAAAAAACTCTTAAAAAATCACAGTATAGAGATTGCAAGGCTAATTTTGGGCTAGTAAGGTGATGTCTGGAAAGGTATGCATAGAGACTGAATCTTCATAAAATAATTTGCAGCGTTGAACTCTGTGAATTCGGGAATCTCTCTGTGTTTGACTTGACTACAGGCCTGTTGGCACTGATGGCCGTAGTACTCGTGTCTCTCACGGTCTTCACGGCAGGCTGCGAGGGGGCTGTGAGTTGATGCAGGAGGTAGACAGTGGTATCCTCGCGCTTTGCGTGAGTCTTCTACACTGATGCTTTGTTTTAGTGATCCTTTGCTGCAAAATATGTTAAAGGTCTGGTTTAAAAGTAGCAGTTTCAAGCAACTGTTTTTTTTCTGTTCTTTTCTCTTTCAGTATCCGCAGCGTTATGCAGAAATACCTTGAGGAAAGGGGTGAATTAACCTTCGACAAGATCTTTCATCAGAAAATTGGTAAGTCACACTCCACGGCACTCGTGTAAATATTTTTAAGATTGGCTTGCCTGCCGCTCCTCCGTAATGACTGCTGAGAAATCAGGGTTGTAGGTGGTCTGAAGAACACTGGAATATGGACGGGACTTGGTAAAACAGAGGTCTTCAGTAAAATGAAATGCTGTGAAAGGGAAGAAGATGAAGCAAGGCAATCTGTCAACTTCATGTTCTGGAAAACTACTGGAAAAATAATTAAATTATTTGGAAACATCGAGGAGAAAATTATATTACCTGGTATGGGCTTGTCAGCCATATAATGTGTCACATCAGTTAAACGTGTTTTTTCCTCTGCAGGAGTAATAAGCCTTGTTGGTAAAGGGAGCAGTAGTAGCAAAGATGCCAAAGTGTTGTCTGGACTGTCTGACATCATGTTGGTGCTCGCAGGGCAGGGAGAGTGGTCTGGGTGAAACTGCTGTGTGCAGGGGGCAAAACCGTTGGGAAAATCGACTTGAGGAACAGCTATCAGTGCTTCCGTGGGAAGAGGGAAGGATGTATCCCAGGAGTCTGCACCAGCACGTCAGAGATCAGTCACTAGGCAGCATTTCAGTTAACGGTGTGAATGCTGGGGTGAAAAATCTCTGTATTCTCCTTGTGTGCCGAGAAGGGCTGTAACCACGCCGAGGACAAGGACAGAATTACAAAAGATCTACATAAACCGGAGGAGGGGAAAAAAATGCAGTGCTTCTCAGTCAAAACAAGCAGTGTGCTCTACACCTGTGCTGGAGTAATTACAGAAATACAGGGTGGAGAACTGCTGATCAGGTAGACGTTTTTAATTGACTTGGCTGTTACCGTGAGCCTTAGTTGTATTGTCGCAGCGAGATCTCACGACTAAATATAAAATCAGGACCGTAGCCAGTGAGGCATGTGAAGTAATCCTCTTTTGGCAGAATATTGTGTCCATTCTGGCACCGGACTGCAAAATATACATGGATCTGCTGGAAAGAGTCCAGGAAAGAGCAGTGGGAATGAGCAGACCTTACTTAGCAGGCTGCTAAATAGGACCTACAAGGAAGTATCGCAATAGGGTGTTACGTAAAAGAGAGAAGTGAGGTTGAACAGTCTTCAAAACCAGAAAAGTTGCGGAAGTGATGAGGTTAGTCTATTTTCCACAGGCTTAACATCTGAATTTTAAAAAAGTGTGGACATGATTAACAGCATTTTAGTAGCAGGATGGGTGATAAAGCAAGGGAATGGATTTCACAAGGTGCTTGTGAAGTCCTCGTCCAGTAGATTTGAGGAGACATCAAAGGATCTGTTTCTGTCTGAAATACACAGAGACTGTAATTAACAGTGGAAGCAAACGCTCAAAACCAAAGTGCCGCAGCGCCTTGTTTCCCGGGTTGTGCAGTGGGGTGTCTGGGCTGGTTGAGCTTTAGTTTGGCTCCCTCCGTGGCTGGAGCAGAAATGTCCAGCCTTCCCGGTTGCCTGGAAATGTGCGGCTCATGAAGTACGACAGTGTTCTGGAGTGGGAGTTTTAAGTATTGCCATATTAAAATAAATGGTATTCTTGTCTAGTATCGCAGATTGTCATTAAATGGATTTCATAGCTTTTTACAAAGAGGGCTGTAGAAACACCAGTCGAAAGTTCATTGAAGTCTCATGGAGCTTTCCATTTACGGCAGTAATTGGAATATAATCTGTATCTTCGTGCATAAAAAGCTCTGGCTTTTAATTCTGGCCAGAAATACTGTGCTGGAAATGCATAGATACCTTGTTGTCTTGTGCTGACATCTGTCAGTACGTGCTGCAGTTTGAATGTCTGTGCCGAGTCATTAGTATTTCCCTATAGCACGGCAATTGCAAAACGAGTGGCATTTTAAGCAACCAAACACAGGCTGACTTTAACAGTTCGGTTCGGTTTGGTGGCGATGGAATGAAGTAAATTTTTCTCCCCTCTCTTTTTTTCCTCCTTTTTAAAAAAAAGTCATATATATGTAACGGATATTTCTATTTATGGCGTTGGAAACAACTATTAATGAAAAGTATTCAAAGAACAGTGAAGAATGTTGCAGTTATTTTGATAAGTTATAGCAATTACGGTTAGGTCTGTAACCTTGGAAGGATTTTATCTTTCTCTTCCACCATGCTGGTAACCATTAAACCTGGAATTTTAGAGCCCAGAGTTTCATTAAGATACTAGTGTTTCCCCCAGGTCTTGAGATGCATAGTTCAGAGATGTGCAGAGGGCTCTTCTGCTCCTCTCCCCATGGTACAGTCATAGCACTGCTTGCCCTCTGTTACCTGGAAACAAGGAGGTCTTCTGTCACCACTTTGCTGCAGTTTTGGTTACTTCCGAAGTAGGATGGAAGAAAAAAAAGATGAACATGACTGTTTTTAACAGGAGACTGCATTGCACTGGAAAATACTGTATTTCCTTACCGTGGTTGTTCATTTAAATGTTATTGTGTTTTCTAGCTTGTTCTTTGCCATTAAATTAGTTCTGTTTCCAGAAGTTAGCATAATTGCTTGTGGTAAAGTACCTTCAGTTTCAGGCAAGCGTTATGCAGGGCTGTGAAAAGAAATACGGCGAGGTAGCTACAGGTCTAATCACCTTTTCACTCTTGCTGTTACCCCTTTGTATGGTGGGGATGTGGAGAGACCGCAGCCGCGGCTGGACCTGCGTGTGCAGGTCTGGGATGCATGCCCCACGGGAGGCAGCTCCTGCTCGGAGGAGTTCAAATGGGCCGAAGCCAAACGAGTGCCTGATCATGAACTGAAGTTCTGCTCGTTCATCCCCTTCCTATGCCTTTTTTTTTTTTCTCAGCTGAAGCTGATATGCAGTGCTTTCTCCCTATGTGCTAATTAAAAAACTTCATCAAGCTACCTGTTTTTTCTGTTGGCAAGCAATATAGGTAAGGACTGTTAAGCTTTTTTCCCCAGACCACAGTTCTTCCTCACAGCTCCAGGTCATTGCTTTTTCTGGTTTTCAGCATCCTTCTTTCCAGTGTAAAAACCAGGGCTTTGATCCATTGTCTGATACGAGTCTTTCTGATGTGGGGTACGGAGTCTTTCCTATGAGTGTGTCTATGGCGCTGGTCTAGCTGCAGTGAGCCCTTAAATCCTTTTAGGATCAGTGCTTTCTGGTCCCACTGTGAAAGACTGGTCCCAGTTCCCTCCCTCCTACCTCCCCACTGTGTGCAGTGGCAGAGAATCGCACAAGCAGCTTGGGCTTAGAACCCCAAACCTGCCTTTAGGATCAAAATAAGGGCAGGAAACTCCCATCAGTGTGCAGCGTGGCAGCAGCCCTTCCCGGGATGAAAAATGGCCCGGACACTTCATAAGCTTTGCATAAATGAGTGTCTGTCCTCTGTTTGCATCTTTTTCTTCACGAGGAGAAATCGGTTGCGCTCCTCTTTTGAAGATGGCCTGACTTGGCAGGAGTGATGCTCCAGAATGATCCTGAACTCTCTAAGAATCGCCTGATGAGTCAGAGGACGTGAAGATAATAGCGGGACCCAGAAAAACGCTCTGGCAGTGCTTCATAGCCCAGCAGCCGGCTGTTCCCGCAGAAGCTGCTTCCTCCACAGCAGAAGCTTCACGGGGAAGTACAGCATGTCTCGAAGCGGAGTGCGTAACCACCTTTAGCTAGTTTTCTTTTTACCACATCCTGTTTGCTACACCACCAGATTATGCGTTCGCTTTAGAAACAAAAAAAGAGTTTTCTGGTCTCCCGGTATCTGTAATTTCCATGGGGAATCCGCTCTGCTTCCCAACTGCCTTAAAACTGCGCGTGGAGCCCTTCTCGTGCTCCCTGCCACTGCAGCGTGGGCACGCTCGTGGAAACGCTGCCTGCAGTTGTGGTAGGGGCTGGAACGCGCATAGCCGCTGGGCAGATCGGGGTCTGCTGCGGCAAGTGAAACGGCCAGGAGTTAAAGGGAGCGACTTAGGTCATAACATTACTTTAGAACAGGATTAGCGTGGTTATTAAGTGCTTTGGAGCAAACCTGTGGCCAGTTCTGGGTCAGTGACTCTTACGTCCGAGACTGGATATTCTGACAGTTGGCATCTACCTGGTTGGCAGTGGATAAAGTTGGCTTGGAAATTCAGGGATGTGACGGTAAAGCATCCTACAGGTTCAGGTCCTGGTTTGGCCTTGAACTCCATGGAAGCTGGTGGGACAAGGCAGTTAGTCTACACCCTTCTCAGTTTCTCATCTGTTACGCACAGGCGTTGGGTTTGGGGGAAGATGAGAACAGAACCTATTGTAGCCGTTTCAGCAGCTGCTCCTGCTGCAATATAAGCTTTTCACCTTGCCTAGTAAGTAACTTGCATTTTTTTCCCCCCTCCCAGAAACTGAATCTAATTTCTGTTCTATTTTCTTTAAATGTAACACTTGTAAAAAAAGAACCGATTTAAAAAACCTTGTAGTTGGTGTAACGAGTTACAAACTTCCCCCCACCCCTATTTATCATCCACTTTTGTATAGTGAGGAATGATCTTTTCTGGGATGATTCATTTAACTGTCTTTTATATCCTCTTAAATCAGCAGGCTCCGAGTTGGAGGTCTTCCCAGCCAGGGTGAGCATTTTGCCATCTGTATCGGTGCCTCTTCCTACACACGCATGTCTTGTGAGGGGATCTCTCCCGTCTGATCTGCTCCCTTTCCACAGCTACAGCTAATCTGTCTTCTGCTCTGCTTCAAGCAGAGCTGGTGTGTGTTCCGGTAGCTTTTTAGCTGAGTTTCCAGAGCAGATGAACGTTTGGGTTATTTTGTAGTTCCTCCTGCGCAGCCAACCTGCAACTGTGGGGAGGGACTTTTCTGCCTGCCCTTTGCAGTTAGAGGGAAACGTGCTCTGGACCGTTGTGGCTGCAGTTTCCTCCAGCTTTGTCAGTGTCAACGTTCCGTTGGGGAAAAAAACCCCAAACCAAAACCCAACCAAACCAGGGTGAGAACAGCTAAAGAGGTTTTTTTTAGGGCAGTGAATCATGCTTTTTGTTGCTTGTTTCTCTAGTTGTGGGCCCATCATACTTCATTATTTCAGAATTTTGATGCTAATCGTTAGATGGATCTTGAGTTAAAATCTGTTGAGAAAAACATTTTTGCTCTTCCTCTTTCTGTTGCCAGTGTGGTAGCACAGCCCATTGCGCTCCCCGAGATACCTAAAAATAACAGGCTGGGAAAAATACCTCCCTAGAGCGTTATTTAAGCTATTGTTTAATTTAAGCATATGTGCTGTTGGCGTTCTGAACTAATTAAATAGCCCTCTGAGGAACTCACAATGAAAGCAATAAAACTTGGTTGGGAGTGAAGGGAAGCACCTGACTGGAATTGTCGCAGCCTTGGACTTCTTTCTTACGTGAGGCTTGTATCACTGCGACAGTTCTGCTCTGTTTTGGTATGTTGATGTTAAATACTGTGCAGCCATGCCGTGGGGAGAGTGGTGACCTGCTTAGCAGTTTGCTGTAAAAGCAAGAAGGCAGGGTGGTTGTTCAAGTGGGTTTTTTCTGGGGTTCCTTTTCTGACCTGGGGAAGACGGCCGCCATACGGAAGTAGACACCATCAAAACTAGGAAGTAAGTATAAGAACAAAAAATTATATTTAAAACGCTGTTTGAAGACTGATCTTCTCCTTTCTCATCTTACTTCTTAGTTTCGAGTCGAGTTTAGACTAAAACGTGGATTGTGGACGGTGTGCAGGAGGCCTTTGTGAATCTGTTGAACCCATGCTTTCCTTGCACGGTTGGTATCGTCGGTTAAAAAAACAACACAAAACCCAAACCACACGTAGATGTCGGAAACTTTGTGATTGTAAACTGAAACAGAAACTATTAATGTAAGACGTTTCACAGTGGAGATGTTCCTTCGCCGCAATTCTCCACTTGTATCGAACCGGGGTGGGGACAGTGAAAACGAGACAGCAACGCACTCGGAGCCCTCCTGCAAAACTCAGTCAGTTTCGCTGTGTGCAGTTTATTTTCACCGAATTAGTGTTAGGTTTAAGATCCAGTTTTCATGTCATAATTTAAATGTTACTAGAAGCTACGTTTCTTTCAGCATACTTCTGTTTTGTGGTGAAATGAACGTGATACTCGCATGAATTACATTGAAGATGGCTCAGAGGGGTGTTGAGGAACCTTCCTGCTCTAGATTTTATGTGCCCTTTACCTGCAGGCAGTTTGAAGGAGGTGTCTGTCTTCTGTGGCAGGGACAAATACTCTCCAGAGTTCCTATAAAAAATGTATGTATTCGTTTTCAGTTTTTCTTCTGATCATAAATAATTGAGCATTTCTTTGTTGGGCTGCAGCCTGATAGGCTCCCCTGCCTTTCTTTGTGGAGGGGTTGAAGATCCTCGGTTGTGTGATTTCCCAGTGGACTTGCAGATTAAGTCTGAGCTTTAAAATAGAGAAAATACTTACCTGATCATCTGGAACTTCCCATAATGGATAGTGTACACATGCTTACATATATTAGCATTTATATACAGTATAGTTCTTGGAAGATTTAAGTCGTGGGGAAAAAGTCTGTATCTCAGCAGTGTAATTGTACAGTTTTTGGATTATATTATCAGGAATTATCAGGAGAAGGCTCTGGGGAGACCTTCTAGCCACCTTCCAGTACCTGAAGGGGCCTACTAGGAAGCTGGGGGGTGTGTTTTTACCAGGGCCTGTAGTGACAGGACAAGGGGGAACAGGGTTAAATTGAAAGTGGGGAGGTTGAGATTGGGTATCAGGAAGAAATTCTTCCCGGAGAGGGTGGGGAGGCACTGGGACAGGTTGCCCAGAGAAGCTGTGGATGCCCCATCCCTGGAAGTGTCCAAGGCCAGGCTGGATGAGGCTTGGAGCAACCTGGTCTAGTGGAAGGTGTCCCTGCCCATGGCAGGGGGGTTGGAACTCGATGATCTTTAAGGTCCCTTCCAACCTAACCATTCTATGGTGATTCTGTGAATTCCAGACAGACTGGAAATTTTGAACTCCAGAAGTAGTACTGTAGGAGAGAAGATGAGCAAGGTAGGTAACAAATATAATCTAATATTTGTTATCTCAAGATATGGTATTTGAATGAAATTTCACTTGCCTGTTTCCACGTTTAAGTTCACAGCAAACAAACGTACTAGAGGGTAAATCCCAAGCTGGTCACGCAACCTGCAATCACTCTGTTGTGTACATTCCATAGGTTTGTTTTTCCCCAGGAAGTATGTACGTAAACTCATTCCTTTCAGGTCAGATGGGCACTGGGTGATGTGTTCAGTCACCCCGCAGCTGCACACCTGAGCCTTCGGCAGCCGCCTCCTGCAGCAGTGAGTCTCCAGCCTTCCCTTCCAGCTCCGTTTGCAGCGGCTTTGCTGGCGTGTGGGGGAGACGGCAGCTGGCTGCATGCTGGTGTGGGAAGGGGTGTCGAGGAGGAGGAGAGGGCAGCCATCTTCAGGCTCTCTGCATGGGTATCTACTTTTCCAGCAGGCTGCTGGTGCTGCAGCGGCCTCCAAAAGGTCTTTGTGCAGGTCCTTGCCGTGGGGCAGGGATTCGGTGGGCTGCAGAGGCAGGTGCTGTGTCGAGGTGGGCTGTTTGTATGCATTTGTGGTCCACTACCAACTTGCCAGGAAGGGTGGCAGTGACCAGTTTGGAAAGCTTTGAGCTAAAATGTTATAAACCCATCCTCAGTAAAGTGCAAAGTGACTTCCATACCAAAGATAGTGTGTTCTCTCTGCTTGTATTCACTTGAGCTTTCTTAGCCCATTTCATGGGCTGCCCGATTTGTCGATGAACACTGATGGGGTACAGTCTCGAGTTGCCCCTCCTCTCCCCCCAGCAATTTCTTCGTCAAACAGTTGCACTCCCATGGAGTTTTCATCAGTGTGTCTTGAAACAATGCGCAGACTAATTAAGCCTCTGAACACCACTGTGAAATAGGTAAATACTAGTATTTTTCTAGCATAATAACAACGTTAATGAGATTTACCTGCATTGCTCTCTGCTAATAATAAAGCAGATTCGCTGGTCCTGCCAGCGCTGCTCATTCATCTCAGTGGGGTAACTCATTAATAACAGGAGAAAAGCTCAGAAAGCAGGAGAAGAGTAAGTAGAATCTAAATTACTGAAGCTGTTAAGTTTTCTAACTTTCAGCAGTGCTTTTAAGAGATAGAGCTCTCCAGCTTCTCTGCAACTAACTGCTCTGGCTATCAATTATCTCATGAACTCATTTGTAGAGCAGAGAACAGACATGGATATTTACTGTCAGCCTTTCAATTGCTTTTATTGTTCTCTACCAGCATCTGTCCTATAAAAGAACGATGCATAATACCACTTGCAGACCCCCCCAGGGAATTGGTCCAGATTTGCGAGGCTCTTGCTGCAGAATGTCACTTGGGGCACTGTCAGGAGGTGAGTAATGGACACCATCAGACCTCCGAATCTTCAAACTCTGTAGGGGAACGGAGCAGTAACCTTATAGGGTAGTTGCTTCTCTCGTTCCTGGCCTCCTTCCACTGACAGCATTATGTCCCGCCAGTGCCTCTGTAGTATTCCGCTCCCAAACGCGTGCGTCTCTGCGCTGGTTGGATAGGTGGGTTCAGACATATGAAAAACAGTTTCTTAATGTTTCTAGAAGCTTCTGTCAATAACTTTGTGGATTAAAAGGGGACAGAGTATGAAGAGAAGTAGAACCATCTGTTTCCAATCCTCCAGCTCTCAGCAGCTTTCTCCTTAGAGTGCACAGAACAAACCAGGGGAAGGCTTTAAAATCCATGTAGGAGAATCATCTGTGCTCTGTCACTGTTGTTTTAGTGGTTTTGCTCCTCTTTACTTAACCAAGTGCTGTGTGTATTTACTAACTGAATGCCACTGGGTTTGTGTTTTGATTTTAACCACAGCACAGTGGTCTTCCTAGATGACGTTGCAGAACAGTGTGATTCTGTGCGGTGGGTACGCTGCTGAGCAGGACTTGCTAAGGTGAATATTGGCATCAGAGGCTTGAGAATACCCTTCTGTTGTGAAACTGTTCCATCTCTTCGTTAGATGATCCTGTCGCCTCACCCTCTGCCAGGAAAACACACACGCAGGCCTGGGCCCTTTCTAAGAGGTAGAAACACACCCCTGGGTGTACTTTGTGTGTTAAGTAATTCGTAACAGTGAACGCTTCATGGCTGGTCGAAAGAAATCGTTTGCTTTTTAATAAGGAAGGGATGCTGGCTTGGATTATGTAAGTAATTTTAAAAAGTTGTTATTTTCTTGATCAGTATTTTCCCATTATACAACTGTCGCGTCCTTCATAGGGACTGAATATTCTCGTGACGTGGGCAAGAGCCGATACAACAAATAGCAGCCAACCATCATGACGCTCTTAAGCTGCTAATACTTTTCAGCGTTCGCATAGCTCGTTAGTAGCTGCTAATACCACTTGTGAAAGTGGTGGGAGTTTCTTCTGTTTACAAGTGAGAAAAGAGCTAAACCTCAAGCGCTGTGTTTTTCTTGAAGAGCTTTAGGGAAGGAATTTAATCACCTTCTTTGCAATGACTGATTGAAATGCTTCAATTCCCTATTTAGTTGACCTTTTAAATATTAGAATATTTTTACATATCTTAAGTTATATTACTCCTCTGTCTTTTAGAGTTACTTTTTCTTATGTACAACCCTTTTTTTCTCTGTTGTTCACCTTTGCTATGCTGATATATTCATATCACAGGGCCATTATCAAGTGGGCTTTGATAATTCACTTTCAGTGTATCATAGACTCACAGACTGGTTTGAGTTGGGAGGGACCTTAAATCCCACCCAGTCCCACCTCCTGCCATGGGCAGGGACACCTTCCACTAGACCAGGTTGCTCCAAGCCTCTTCCAGCCTGGCCTTGGACACTTCCAGGGATGGGGCATCCGCAGCTTCTCTGGGCAAAGAGAAGGGTATGTGTAGAAGGGAATAGGGTATGTAGAGATCTCCTTAAGTTGACTGGAATTCTGCTTGTTAAGGGAGACCACAGTATGAAAGGTATGTCCTAAATGTGTTTCAGATACAAGTTTTCCCCATTCATTTTATTTATTGTGTGTTCAGTATTCAGAGGTACATTTCATCAGGGTCTTAAGATGATTACATGGTGGGTTGGGGTTTTTTTGAGGCAAAGAGCCAGTAGCAGTTGCAGTGGGTGAAGCACAGACATCACGTTTTTAAAAATGATTTACAGCTGCGGGTTAAAAATAGAGCACATCCTTCTTTTCCTTAGAAATCCTTTTATCGTTTGAATTGGTGTGCCACCACTTGACATCTTGACAGCTGCTGGTCCTACCCTTTGAAAGCGCTGAACTCCTGGCTGCTGTCGGAGGACGTGGAAGGCTGTTTGCCCTGTGCCTTCTGGTTTGAAATGCAGACTCTGTAACCCACCTCGAGTATTTTGCTCCAAAATGCTTTTCCGGGCTTGATGCAGAACCATAATGGAACGCTCTCGGTAAGTCAGCGTATCGGCTGCCTAAGATGCTCTACCTGGTGAGCCTCTACCGAGGTTGGACACGGGTCCTGTGAGTACCCCTCCGTCGTGTCTGAAGTGTGCGTGCTGGGGGAGCCGCCGGGCTCTCCTGCTCCTGCAGGAGGTGACGGCATGCCCAGGTCTGGCATTTGGGAAGGTGGCTGACCAAGTTTTAACGAGGGTCAGTGATTTCACTGGGTGAAAAGCTAAGGGAAAACATACCTGGAAAGAAGGATTTTCTTTGAAGACAC
Source organism: Eurypyga helias (assembly GCF_000690775.1). NCBI lineage: Eukaryota > Metazoa > Chordata > Aves > Eurypygiformes > Eurypygidae > Eurypyga > Eurypyga helias. The sequence goes on from NW_010269392.1 coordinate 27,239, forward strand.
TTGAAACCTTTTAGCCAAAGTTTATTTTCATACAATGATTGCTAGGCGCCATTAAACAAGCTACCTGGCAACTTACAGCCTGATTTTGAGCTCAGTTCCTGGGGAAATTGTACTGCACTCCTCGCCATTGTATGCGAGCCCTGTCTTGTAAAATAGAATTTGTTCTTTTACCCTGCTTTTTATGCACGGAGATATGTTGTAATTTGTTATGATGTATTATTTTTAATGAGAAGTGAAGTATACATTAGGCTCAATTAGGGAAAAATAGGTTAAGCACAAATTGCTTGTAATTGGAAAGAGAAGTGCTGAAATCTGTGGTGCCTTCTGGGCTCTGAGGATTTTTGTGGCTTTGTACCTAGCCAGAGCTGTGATTCCTACGCAGATGAGTTTTCCCTGGTAGTAGCAAGTCTCTTTGTTCCTGAACAAGGAAACCGGTGGTTCTCTCAATTCTGGAGCTTTTAGGTGGTCTTAATTATCCTGTGCTATGGCAACTGAGTGCATATACCATACGGAACAAGCTTTTGAACTTGACTGGATATTGTATAACGACTGCAGCCTGGTTTGAATTAGGGGGTTTATGTGGTTTAATAATAGACCTCCATCCCTACCTTCTTGTGTCTAAGACCCAGGTCTGTTATTGGCCCATGGTGGGCTCGTTGCATTGCTTGAGACAAATAAAATGGGATAAAGACAAGCTGGCATACTGGGAGGAATGGTAATTTTCCAGCAGTAAAAGCAAAGCGTGATCCTCTGTTTACGGCCCTGGCTCCCTCTCGTACAGAGGCTACGGACCACGCCGGAGAAGAGCTCGTGGGTGTCACACATCAGATCTGCACCGTGTCATTGAGGGGTAACAAAGCTCTGCCTCCGGGAGAGGGCCATTTCCCGTGGTTAAAAACCCCAGCACTGGGTTTAAACGTAAACACGCGCTAGCTTCGCTCTGGTGTTGAGTTTTCCTGTGCTGCCCGCTGTCCTGCAGCGTCCTCGGCTGTTCTGCACACGAGGCTTTTCTGGGGACAGGGTGTCTGATAAACCATCTGCTGATGACGCTCCTCCGAGTTCTTTACGCTCTTGTCCAAATCCAGCCAAATAAGGAGGATCCGGAGAGGTCTTGGGGAGACCTAATACAGAGACCTTTGGGTGCCCTAAACGAGGAAGAATCCTTGTGTTGCGCGATGAGCAGGGCACTGGCACGTGTTCCCGGGCAGCCTGGTGCGGGGAGGCTTGTGCTGAAGCTTTGCCTGGGAGTCGGAGCCGTTAGCCGCAGTCGATGGGAAACGAGCCTGATTCTGGTGCAGATGTCGCTACTTGGTTTTTTTTTCATTATTCTGTATTTATACACAGCACGTTTAGTTAGGATTTGGAAACGGCTCGGTATTTTTGTTTTCTAATTTGCTATTTTGTCTACTAGAAAGAGTCTACATCAGCATTTTGGCCCACGTTCAGGTCTGCTGTGAATAGATGCAGCTTCCTTTCAATCAGTGACATTGTGAATACTTATATCGGGACTCAATGATAGGCTTATATCAGAGTCTATTTTTAGCTCCACTGCCTTACCTAGTCGCTTCTGTTTGTTTTAATAAGATTTTTATTTACTCCTGTTAAAAGGTATTTGAACCGGATACTAATAAAATTCCAGTTAGGTAAGCAGTTTTCTCCAATGTTGGTTTTATTATGGAGTTCCTCATTAATTTTTTTTTTATTATTATCTCAGTTAATTGACATTCTCATGAAGGTCGGGATACAGGGTTACGGATGCAGGGGTGACCTTTAGACGGTAGGAGAGGGCAGAAAGCCAGCACTCACCCCTGGCAGCGTGGCTCGAGCTGCCGGCCGGTTGGTGAGCGCTGGCAGAGCCGTCGCGGCTCAGAGCGGCACGACGCCTGCCGAACCCGCTGATGGGGCATCCTGCTTCAATAACTCAAACAGTAGAGCAGGAAAATTACAAGTCACTGGAAAATGAGAAGGCAGCTTTAATCCCTACAAGTGGAAAGGGCAGCATTTCTTTATTAATAAAAGTTCTACATTGAAGGTTTTATTTCTGCTTTTAAAAACTGCTGTGTGTTGGCAAAGCAGTGCCCGGTTCTCTTGGTCTCACTAACCGGTGCAATCCCATGCTGGGAGCCTGTTTTAGGGGAACTTCGGGTGAAGCATCACTTGTGCCAGGGTGGATGCAGCCCACGGGCATCGGTCTTGCTGCAGAGCTGCTAAGAAGCGCTGGGCCTGCATCGAAGCAGGGCGACTGCAGAGGTGTAAATTCACAATTTCATAGGTGGAGTGTGTTAAATGGATAAAGGTGCCAGCCTGGGAAGAGCTTTGGGCTCATGGGGACAGGCCTGTAGCCATCGTTACCTGCCGACAGTTTGGCAGGAGAAGGGTGGCGTGGCCTGCGTGGAAACCTTGCCTGGAAGTGAGAATTGGTGCAGAAGGCTGCTTGGGGTAATAAAATAGTGTAATCCATAATCAGCTCGTAAACATGGTGTCAGTGGCCAGGCCAGGTTGGTCTAGTGGAAGGTGTCCCTGCCCATAGCGGGGGGGTTGGAACTGGATGGTCTTTAAGGTCCCTTCCAACCCAAACCAGTCTGTGAGTCTATGATGGTCCAGACACTGGGAAAGCCGGGGCTTGGAGCGAGGTGCTGTCTCGCACTCGCACGTATGTGTTACTGAGATCATCCATCACTTCAGTGTTACCAGAAAAAGCTTTTAAAAAATATTTTTTAGTCTTCCCTAACAACCTAGTGATCTGGTTGTTGCAGAAATTATATACTATAAGAGAAGAAATCTTTAAGGCAAAAGCTGTCAGCATCTTTATTTCATAAATAATTGCTGGTTCCTTTTATCTGTTACTTAACGCTATCATTTTTTTAATTCCTGCTTTCTGTTCTTGGTCTTATTTTTCTGTGTGTCGCCAACTGTGCTTATTGTGCTTTGCGTCAGTTCTCCTTGAACTTCTTAAAACTACTGTCACGTATTCAGTGCTGCGTCTGTCAATTAGTTTTGCTATTTTCTGAGAGCTACAGTTTCTGGCTGATAATTTTTCACTCAATCTAAGAACGTCGATAGAAGAAGAGATTTCCTTTCTGCTGCAGTGGAAGTGGCAGAATCCGTTGATACAGTGGGAGGTCAAAACAAATACTTGCGGTACGGAAAACATTAACCTCTAATTGGATTTGTTTGAATTCAGGACAGTGGGAAGATTTCAAGTGTGTTGATACCTGGAGATGTGGATTGCAGGGTCAGAGAAGCTGAAATGCAAGGAGGGGGTGGAGTGGTATGTTTGCATGTGCAGTTGTGCTGTGAAAGAGCTGATGGTTTAAGGCCAGTCATTCAAAAAAAGACACAAATCAGAGAATAGGTTTTCTTACATGAGGAATTTACCCACAAAAGCTTCTTAATTCCTTGTCCCCAGTCATTAGCCTCTGATGAATAATCCCTGGAAATAACGGCTTTAAATTGAAAGCGGGGGTATTTAGATTGGACATCAGGAAGAAATTCTTCCCGCAGAGGGTGGGGAGGCACTGGGACAGGTTGCCCAGAGAAGCTGTGGATGCCCCATCCCTGGAAGTGTCCAAGGCCAGGCTGGATGAGGCTTGGAGCAACCTGGTCTAGTGGACGGTGTCTCTGCCCATGGCAGGGTGGGGGACTGGGTGGGCTTTAAAGTCCCTTCCAACCAAAACCGTTCTGTGATTCTGTGAGAAATGTTTTCCTGCAGACCTCCCATCTTCCTGGGACTGTGGCAACGACTCGCCTCCTCCCGCCGCTTCCCACCCAGCCAGCCGACATCGAACCCGTGCGGAAGAGCAGCTCTCTGTCCAGGCAGGGCGAGGACAGATGCATTTTGACATTGCTGTCATTTTAAAAGAGAAAATGCCTGAGTTGACACCATTTTTCCCTGTTTTCATGAGACAAGTGGGGAAAAAAAAAATCATCTAATTAACTGTGAGATTATCAATTAATTAAAAAGAACTCCATCACTTGTCTTATCCTTCCCCAGATACAACCTGCTGAAGAAAAAGGTTGTGCTGGACACCCACAAATTTTTCTCTGATGTCTGGGATGCTAATAATTTTAAGAGCAGCACTCCGGGTTTCCTAATGCCGGCCAAGCATTAGGACGGACTTAAAAACTCTGAAAGAATCTGATTTTTGTTAATCAGATGTAAGTGGTAGTCGGGAGGAAGCTCATTTCCCCAGCGTGGGGAGAGGGCTGCCGCAGCACCTGGACCCGGCGGCCGGAGGCTGCTGGCACAGCTCCTGCACCGGACGAGCTGTTGCTTTGTTCGTTAGGTTTGCGGAGCCGGTGATGGATTCTCCAGCTGCCTACCCACTTTCAGTTCTAGAGTATTTTTCCAGGCCTAAAGGCACCAGATAAGTATTTCAGTGACTGGTGCAGGCACCGTCACACTGTCATGCGAAAGGTGTTCCTGGGGGCATTTGAAATGCGTCGGTTTTGGGTGTAAGGAGCGGGTCTGCACTGAGGGTCACGTGAAAGGATGAAATAACTGAGTGCTTCTTTGCGGAGCAGTCCGTCTGTCTAGCTTTCTAATTGGAAAGCTTATGGTGTATAATCCTTGTTACGGTTTGGTTAGAGCCTATCTTTTGAAAAATAATACCAGAAAACTTTCTGTCAAGGGAAGTTGGTCCTTGTGAAATCCAGGGTTTTTAATGACCATATAAGGTACGCGTACGATATATCGTAATATACGTACAGAAATGCTCCCAGTCTGTATGTCTGTATGTTCAAAGGAAACCTCAAATGACTATTTTTATGTTAACCTAACTGGTGTCAAACAGCATTTTTTATGAGGAATGTTTGGTCCTTTTTTTTTCCCTGGAAAGACAATGATGAATAGTTGATGAAAACCGATGCTCTAATCTGTGTTAAACACTCCCAAATGTTAGAATAACATTCTTCTTGGATGCTACTGACCTTTTCAAGTGGGTTGTTTTCCACTGTTTCAACTTACAAAATTGATAATAAAAGAAAGATCTTAGCCATTTTTCTGGCTATGAGAGGATTTCCTTGGGACCTCCTGCTGCAAGAAAAGCGGCTGTGCCCCAGGCAAGGAGCAGGACAGACCTTGGGGTCTGGATCATCCGGGGGCCGAAGGGCCGCCCCGTCTCCCACCATCCTCTCCCCACCGCCCTGCTCTCCTCAGGGTGCTGCTGAGCTGGGCAGCCACCCCACGGTCTTGTCTGCAGTAGGCTTGCAGGTATCTGGGGTGCCCTACTAGCAAATAATTACAACGTTGGTAACTCCATGGAGATGAGATGTTTTGTGCTATAATATATTTTACTGCAGTATTTATTAATAATTTATTTTTTTTAATCGTACGTGTTAAAGTGCTGCTGTAATAATTCTCGTCTTCGCCAGAACCTGATTAACGGCGTTTTCTCAGTGTCGATTCATATGGCTATAACTTACTTATGGCTATATTCACCTTCTAGAAAAGTTTCCAACTTCTGGTTTGGGCTGTCTCTAGAATTCTGCGCAGCGCTGCGGTTCAGAGAAGAGGCTTGGGGAGAAGCGGGCCGTGTCCCGCTGGCGGCATCAGCCCGCTATTGTTGCTTGCCCTCTGGTCTTGGGAGCCTTTCCTTCCTCTGCGATAATTAAATTTAAGAAGTTTGGGAAATATTGAACTGGCTGAAGTGTTCGGCGTGGTGTTGTTGGAAATGTGTGTTGGTATATTTTCACGCCCCTCCCACAGTTGTCTTTGTGGGGTTTTTGTTTGTAGGTTTTTTTGGTACAGAGCCAGTAGCTGGGACCACGCCAGGGATTTTTCTTTCACTGCATTCATTGCTGTTTGTGCCACTCTTCAGTCTCTTAATTACATGACTGTAATCTTCTTTGGTTCATTGTCCAAATCAAAGTTCAGTCAATTCAGCGCTATTTCGCTCGGTGCCACTGCTGTTTCGATCACGTATAAAAAAACCAGTTAGGTTTAGTTCCCGAAGTGGCAGGTTCTGCTCTCGAAACTGGGCTCGTGCCACCTTTGCTGGCGTGGGCAGGGGAGCTGCAGGTTGTCAGTCTATGGAGATGGACTCTCGGGGGGAGGTTTGGCAGTGGTGGGGACACTCTGTGACCTGCATGGAGAGAGCACGCTTGTGCCTGCCGTGACGGGCTCTTGGTGCCTGGCTGGGAGCTCCATCCTTCGGCAACAGCATCGCCGGCGCCGCTCCAGTGCTCTGCTCCCGTCTCCTCTGCAGTAAGGGAAGGCACCTGGTTAACAGTATTTCCAGTAAAAGAGGAACTATGGCCCAAAAAAAAAAGAGAGAAAGGAAAAAAAACCTCACTCTAGTTGCAAACTGCTTTTAAGGAATAGAAAACTTGGGAGTGGGTTGGTCGGTTTGTTTTCAGAAAAGCACATTCGTTTATAAAATATTTCAAGAATGATTCTTTTTGTTGAGAACAATTAGAAAGTTTGGAGAATCTCATAAGAGAGTCTCTTGGTTAGATTTCTGTCCTTATTTAGAGAACAAAACCCAGTTTGTATAATCTTTCGAAATATCATCCTAATCAGCTAAATGAGCCGAGTGAAGTGTAGGAATTGTCTGGTCATAAGCCTTTATCTGGCGTTCAGATTGTGACCAAATAAATCCAGGGGAGCCCAGGAAAACAAGCTCTTCCAAAAGACAAGTGTAAAGTACTGCATCTGGAGGAGAACAACTCCATGGATCGGTACAGGTTGGAGGGCAGCTCTGGGGAAAAGGACTTTGGAGTCCTGATGGACAACAGGATGACTGTGAGCCAACGGTGTGACCTCGTGGCTAAGAAGGCCAAGGGCATCCCGGGGTGCGTTAAGAAGAGCGTGGCAGCAGGTTGAGGGAAGTTCTCCTCCCCCTCTGCTCTGCGCTGGGGAGGCCTCCCCTGGAGTGCTGTGTCCAGTTCTGGGCTCCTCCGCTCAACCAGGACCAGGAGCTACTGGAGAGGGGCCAGCGCAGGGCCACTGAGATGATGAAGGGCCTGAGGCACCTTCCATGTGAGGAAAGGCTGGGAGAGCTGGGGCTGTTCAGCTGGAGAAGAGGAGGCTGAGGGGGGAGCTTATCGATGCTTATCAGTATCTAAAGGGGGGGTGTCAGGAGGATGGGGCCAGGCTCTTCTCAGTGACAGGAAGAGGGGCAGTGGCCATCAACTGGAAACAGAAGGTTCAACCTGACCATGAGGAAACCCTTCTGCCCTGGGAGGGTGACAGAGTCCTGAACATGCTGCCCAGAGAGGTGGGGGAGTCTCCTTCCCTGGAGACCTTCAAACACTGCCTGGACTTGCCCCTGAGTGATCTGCTCTAGGGCATCCTGCTCTGGCAGGGGGTTGGACTAGATGGTCTCCAGAGGTCCCTTCCAACCCCTTCCACTTTGTGAATCTGTGAAATTTAACTTGGGATCTAGATGTAGCTGGAGGGGCTACCAAGACGTTGATAAGTGTTTTCATTATGCATAAATTAAGGCTTTGGTTTCCCTGACTAGCGTTGGTTCGTTGGTTGGTTTTGCTTCTGAGTAGTTGGTGGGTTTTTTTTTTTCTTATTTAGGTCTTTTGATAAAATTAGATGATAGTGACTTGAAAAGACATGATGTTCATAACTGCCAGTTAAACGCTCAGCTGTACACACTACAATGAAATCCCTTATGTAGCACATGAAGTGGGATTTTTTTTTTTTAAAGATAGTATTCTCTGGAAAACATGGGATATTGTAGGTGGTTGTATTATTTCTCAGTTGAGCATACAGTGATGTGCTGCTTTTTTTGGTATTATAATTTTGCTGTAAATTCAAATTACAATTACATTTTAATTTAAAAAAATAGGTCTTCTGTGTGTGTGCATATATATATAAAATGTAATTTTAGTCAAAAAGGGATGTTTTATGTCTTAATGTGCTGCCCTGTTGGGAGAGGGGTCGAGCAGGGGAGTGGGATGGAGCTGTTCCTGGCCAGCGCCAGCCCTCACGTTGGCTGCTCTGCCTTCTCTTGCTCACATTGTTATTTTAGTTTACGCTTTCGTGCTCCTCTCTCCAAAATCTGGGTGTGATTTCACTGAATACGCAGTAATTCTAAATAAAGAAAGGTATTGCCTGCTGCAGTGAGCTGAAAGCACATTCCTTTACAGCTCCAAGGGGCTTGTAGGAAACCTGGACAGTTAACTGTCACACGGATGCCTACCCTATAGTAAAAGGGTAGCAGGTAGCAGCTCAGGCCGATCTAAAGGCAGCAGTTCCATGGGATGAAGCTTGTAACGGTGCGTTAAAATGCTTATAATGGAAAATACTCATCAGCAAGGCTGCAGAGGTCACGCTTTAAATTACTTGCAAAGGAACTGTAAAGATCCTGATGTAATTTATTGGGCTGTGAAACCTATTACAGGTAATATTAACCAGTATTTCTAAAATCGGAATGCAGAAGAGGTTGCTTTTTATCAATAAAAAGTAGGTAAATCCATTTAAAAAGAACCAAACTGTGTGAATGTTGTCTAGTTTTTACTCTGAAAAATGAAACAACAGCTGATCCGAGAGGAGGATTGGGATGTTTCCGTGCATTACGTAAACCTCTCATAAAATTCTCAGCAGGTAGAAATTGAAATATGCTTAATATGTATATGGGAGGTGAGTGAGGTTTATGATCCTGTTCTATTCAGAATGCTGTAGAGCTGCTTGATAATCAGTGTCGCCAAGCCACGGCAGTTAGGGATACACAGGGATGTACAATCCGTGCCCTTACCAGAGCGGTTTTGTATCCCTTTGTACGAGTTATCATTGTAGTGACACATTTTCCCTGAAATCTTTCTTTCTACTTCTTTCTTTCCAGGGTTTTTGCTTTTTAAAGACTATTGCATGAATGAGATTGATGAAGCTGTCCCTCAACTGAAGTTTTATGAAGAGGTAAGCGGGCGATGATGGAGTTTTTTGGGGAGGGAGACTGAGGAAGGCTGTCCCACTGGTCCTCGGGCAGGGGATGCTTAGAGGGAAGGAGAGGCGTGCAAGGGTCCGCGTTGTTCTGAGTCATCTCAGCTTCGTGGTGGAATGGTTGATTCATGCCAGGCAATATATATAGTAACACTTACATTTCAAAGGGACAAAACTGTAGTTTTAAACAAGTACAAGAGACGTCACAAAATAGCTATGAAACTGTTTAATCAAGTTGGTAATTTAGTACAATACTCATACTGTGTATTTTATGAGAGTAGTGTAGATGATTTTTTTCGCCCTGTTACTGGGTAAATACTTAAGATTTAGAACATGAAATATTTGCAGGAAAAATCAACTTAGCTCAACTACCAACAGTGCTTTTATTTGCATATACCGAAACTGTGTGTTTCTGTTAAACACAAACCAATGAAGGATTTTAAAAGCTACTCTTACGGTTTTTGTCCTTCAAGGGTTAACTATGTTTAGCTTTAAGACATAATATGTTCAAAACAAAACAATGGAAGAACGGTACCTGAGCAGCTGCTTAATCGCATGTTTATTCACCACATTCATCTGTCAAAAGATAACTTGGAAAATAGTGAGAGAATGATGGAAAGGGGGAGGATACTGGTAGAGATTAAAATATGTTTAGGTTTATTAATGTCTTCTGTCATAAGGTACGCTCTTTGACTATGGTTCATTTGACATATTTGTAAGAAAGGAGTTGAAATTAGGTTCATCTCAGTCTCTGCTTGTTAAATATCTCTGATACTTTACATTAAGCCAGGTATGTTCTTGAGAAATGGGATAGGCTTTTGATCTTCACTTGTGAAGATGATAAATCATAGAATCATAGAATGGTTAGGGTTGGAAGGGACCTTAAAGATCATCTAGTTCCACCCCCCCTGCCATGGGCAGGGACACCGTGCACTAGACCAGGTTGCTCAGAGCCACATCCAGCCTGGCCGTGAAGACATCCAGGGATGGGGCATCCACAGCTTCTCTGGGCAACCTGTCCCAGTGCCTCACCACCCTCTCTGTGAAGAATTTCTTCCTGATATCTAATCTAAACCTCCCTGATTTCAATTTGTACCCATTACCCCTTGTCCTGTCACTACAGGCTCTTGTAAAAAGTCCTCTCCCAGCACCCTTGTAGGCCCCCTTCAGATACTGGAAAGCTGCAAATCTTAGTTCTCCAACAAAACAGAGCTGAAGTTAAAGAAAGTAACATTTACCAGCTCTCTGTGGAATTACAACAGTAGATTCCTTCTTTCAGAAAGACCTGAAAGCAAACCCAGTGCTTTTATTATTCTAGCTAGCGTGGGACGTGGATTCATATCTATTGCCCGTAGCGAGGGCTCTCCTAGGGGCAGAAAGCCTGCAGTAAGCAAATTTGTCTTCTACTGTCCCAAAGGACAAGAGGGGAGAACAGAGTGTGGCTCCCTGGCTGAGCTTGCTCGTTTGTCCCCGGCTTGGCTGGCAGCGGGTGCTGTGGGAATCGGTGTGTCTGGTCCTCTGCATCCCTCGCCTCGCTCCCGGAGGCTTTCCCCATGCCCTCCACGCTTCAGTGAGATGCCCAAACGCTGCACCAGCAGTCCCGGGCACCTCTTTGTCTGCAGCACCCACCCAGACAGGGTACGATGCCCTGTTTGTAGCTGATCTTCAGCAGCTACCTGGGCTTGGAAAAAGGAGGTGCAACTGGAGTTACCGGTGTCTGGATCGCGCTCTCAAATGCTCCATGCCTTTCTCTAGCATCCCTTTCTTTACCTGTAGGAAGGTCAGCCGAGCACAGCTCTCCGAGGCATTGCATGAGGGACATAAGGACAGCTGAGGCCGGTGCTAGCTCTTGTGATTTCTTGGGAATCACCGTGGCAGCGTTGCAGAAAAACCCTGTCAAATGCTGCAGATGGGGAAGAGGATCCTCCAAAGGGTGATAGAGGAGGTGGCTTTAGATCCATAGGGTCAGTTGTACCCCATTGTCACGAGCTAACCAAGGAAGAAACCCTCAGACACTGCGCCCGAGGCAGGCGTGCATCCAGGAGGATTGGTATTTCACAAGGGGCACGCCGTGTCCTTCCACAGCCCGCCTGTGCCGGGAGGGCTCCGCCAGCGCCTCCGCGAGGACCGCTCGGGGAAACTTGATGAGCCTGATCGCTCCATTCATTCCATGTTATATTTGTGACGCTCTAAATATAAAACTGTAGCTAATCCTATCATAGCTGCTGGTTCCAGTTAAAGCATGCACACGTGCTTTTAAAAGGCAGCCCGTGTTGCTCAGTGTTAATTAGAAACGCAGCCCGAGATAACCTTTCGTCTGGATTACTCTTAGGCTGATGACTTAAATTTTTCTTGCTGGTGGGCTAACAGCACAAAACAGGCTAAGCTGGTTATCAGTTTGGAGATAAATCCTTAGCACCGTGCAGTTCCCTCACTCAAATTAGATACTCGCTGTCAATAAAGAAGGATCTTCTATCGTTTTCATCTTTTATATACTGAAGACAACGCTGTCATAAGTCATCAAAAAGGCATGTCGTAACAGATTGTTTAGCCAGATATTTTTAGCCGCCTCTTTATCTCTGAAACAATTTGAAATTGTATTTTTAGGTGATTAGCAAAGTGTTGCCTAAAAAGAATTTAAATGCTTTGTCATGTACTTAGTGAAAAATCCCATTAAGGATATTTAAAGAGGGGTTCATTGCCTTTTCTTCTGTGACATACCGGATTCAGGAGCTTTTCTCTGTTATATATACATTTGATTTCCTTACTGCGTTTATTACATGTGGAATAATTGGAGTACATTGCTACATTAAAAAGCACTTGATGTAGAAGGGCTCACGTACTCCAGGGATTTCATATTACTGCAGCTTAAGTCACGATCGAGCATTTAACAGGGTGAGTGATTCATCCAGATCGGTTTCCAGAAAAAAAAAAAAAGAAAGAAAACCAACTTCTTGCAGGTGCTTGAAAACTAATGCATTCTGCTTTCAGTTTTTGAGAAGATAGTTTGTCAGACACTTTACTTGAGGTGAGCCGAAGTTTGCCAGGGAAGCGTGAAACGCACGATGACACAGTACGTTACCTCTGGGGCAGGAGCGATGCTGAGGAAGCCGCTGCTGGTGGAGACGGGTTACGTTTATAAATGGTGACACTCCCAGCTCTGCCTATCGCTGGGGTGTTTTTTGGCAGGGTACGGTAATGTTTTGTTTCATAAACGTGTAAAACGAGCTTGTGAATATGCGAGGAAGCCGCTGCTGGCGGAGACGGGTTACGTTTGTAAACGGTGACACTCCCAGCTCTGCCTAGCGCTGGGGTGTTTTTTGGCAGGGTAAGGTAATGTTCTGTTTCATACACGTGTAAAACGAGCTTGTGAATATGTCAGGCATGCATGTTAGACGTGATCCTCGCGGAGGTGTCACCTCGCATCACCTGTGTGATGGGAGCTGTTGGGCAGTGTGTTGGGAGGGCGAGGAGCAGCCCGAGCTGCTCAGGAATATATCCTCAGTGGGACTTTTGTCAACTGCTGTCCCTTTCTCCAAACCTTTACAAAACAAAGGGACCTTGGTTAAAAAGCCCACTGCGAGGGCAGGGGGAAGAGACAGCGACCTGGTGCCCGTGTGGCTGGGGGGGCTGTTGCAAGGGACCCCCTCCCCTTTGGGCGCAGAGGTAGGTGGGTTAAAAAACCAAATATTGGAGGGCAGGCGGTTGAATTAAAGTAAGACAGTATGATATGCATCAGGCTTTCTCCCATACTTCTAATTATTTTGTGGCACTGAATTAATTAAAAAAATGTTTCTTTGGCAAAGAATCATTTTAATTATAAACTGGTACCAAGGGGGAAGTAGTCACAGATGGCAGATCGTGGTGGAACTGTGGCCTTATCGTAGTCAGCAAACAAGAGGACTACAGCTAGAAAAATACGGAGTTTAATTACAGTGTTCCACCTTCAAAGATGGGTCTGAGTTTGTCACGTGGAGACCTGTTTGAGGGCTGTCGAGTACAGCTCATCCTATAAAAGAAGCAGACTCTGAATGAAGGGAAAAAAAAAAAAGGATATTGTGACATAGAGGCGAAACACATTTGTTAAAGATCTTGACTTTTAGAGGTCCTCAGCAGCGTGGTTTCGGTTAAGCCTGGTGCTGCTCCCGCTGTTAAAGCGTGGCTGGCGGGATCAGGCAGCTGTGCTGCTTGTCCCCGGAGCCCCGGCCAGGCTGTTCTCCCCGCCTCAGGAGGAGAGGCGCTGGTACATCGTTTGTTCTGTAGGCTGGAAGTACAGACAGCTCCGGGATGGCCTGTTCCTTCTCAAACGGGCACTGAGTGAAATCCAGCTGGGTCTTATGCCGCTCTGTTTCCTTGAGTTGGTGTAGGGATCGAGAGCTATTCCACACACGTATGTTCGTTTGGATCCTGGGACCTCCTGGGAAGGTCCAGCAGTGAGAGCCAAGGCTTTTCCCTAAAGATCTTGTATGGTTTTTACATTCTGTCAGTCCTTTCCCTAAATATGCTTCAAAGGACCCTTGAACTTGGTGAAGTTTTTTTTTTTAATCTGGAGGTGGTTATCAGGTTTTGTTCATAGGATCATAGAATCACAGAACGGTTTGGGTTGGAAGGGACCTTAAAGATCATCTAGTTCCAACCCCCCTGCCATGGGCAGGGACACCTTCCACTAGACCAGGTTGCTCCAAGCCTCATCCAGCCTGGCCTTGAAGACATCCAGGGATGGGGCATCCACAGCTTCTCTGGGCAACCTGTCCCAGTGCCTCACCTCCCCCTCTGTGAAGAATTTCTTCCTGATATCTAATCTAAACCTCCCTGATTTCAATTTGTACCCATTACCCCTTGTCCTGTCACTACAGGCTCTTGTAAAAAGTCCTCTCCCAGCACCCTTGTAGGCCCCCTTCAGCTACTGGAAAGCTGCAATGAGGTCTCCTCGGAGCCTCCTCTTCTCCAGGCTGAACAAGCCCAGTTCTCGCAGCCTTTCGTCATAGCAGAGGTGCTCCAGCCCTCTGAGCATCTCCGTGGCCTCCTCTGGACTCGCTCCAACCGGTCTATATCCTTCTGATGTTGAGGGCTCCACAGCTGGACGCAGCACTCCAGGTGGGGTCTTACCAGAGCAGAGTACAGGGGCAGAATCCCCTCCCTCGACCTGCTGGCCACACTGCTCTGGATACAGCCCAGGATACGGTAATTTAATTCCATAAATTATCCATAAGGGATTGCTGTTGCTTCACCCGGACCACACTGACCTCCTCTATCACACCTGCAGAAACTTGACATGTTTTGTAAACCCTTCTTTCTAACCACTTTCAGGATTCAAATTCTGAACTGCCTGAGCGGTTTGAAACCAGCTTGGCCATCTGTCCTGAGCGTGCTGTGGTGGCCCTGGAGCGGGGTGCTTGGGCGCTGCCCTGGCAGCCGAGCGCTGTCTCGAGGCCGTGGTCGTGCTGCCTGTGGAGTACAGCTCCCCTGCTAGCCCCGGGAGCTGGGAGAAGGGCTCGTGCTGGTGTGCTCTGCCTAGCCCAGAGCATCGGGCGACATGATCGGAGCAGAAGTCAACGCTCTTGGGTGTTAGAGGAGCAAGGTCGGTGGATCCACCTGGGAGCTGAGCAGAGGAGGAAAAAACCTTTGGAATTGTTCCTGTGCGTGTTTGCTCGTCCCGCTCTCCTCGCCCGGTCCCGTCCTCTCACGCAGTTACCGTCTGCCTGGCCCTGCACAGATCCGTGCTCTGGCACACGATAGATGGAAAACGTGCTGCTACAGTCAGTCCTTTTCACGTTTCAGAAAACAAAGCTTTGGAGCGATTTTAAGCAAATTGGTTTCCTTGCATTAAAATTCTAAGGTAGGAGGGAAATCTGAGGTCACCCGGAACAGTGGTGTTGCAGGTGGTTTAAATCTTTATTAAGGAAACAACAAAGTAAAATAAAACTTCAGCCCAAGTCTTGTTTTTACCAAATGAGTGAAAAAAGCATCAGAAGTGTGCTCGTCTAACGGATCCCTCTCTCTTGTGTTGCAGATAAAAGAATACGAGAAACTGGACTCGGAGGATGAGCGTCTGACCCGAAGTCGGCAGATTTATGACACGTACATAATGAAGGAGCTCCTGTCCTGTTCACATGTGTGTATCATCCAAATTTCACACTGCTCTTGGCCTCACTTGAGTAGCTCGACAGCAGTGATAAATCACAGTAACTGCGGTTTCATTCAGAGGACAATTAAGACTGTTGCTGAAGGAATTGTTGCTACAAATACTCGTAGTGCTGTGGATTTCCATTTGTGACTGGGTTTGGCTGAATTCAGCACGCTTTTTTCCCCCCAGTAATGTGATATAAAGACTGGTGGTGGGCGCCAATTTGTTTTAAACTTGGTGGTACACGTAGTACATGTACCACGTAGTACACATGGTACACGTACTTGGAGATTTATCTGGTTTATATTTCTTTAAACTAAATCTCTGTTTTAAATCTGTATTTTGTCTAAACGGATCACATGAGGCTTTTTTTATTATTATGGTTTGCTTGGTGGTAAAGCAGTCTTTCATACTAGAGCCAATACAGTTTTTAGCTGCAGTAGGGTAAGTTAAAGGCATGGGGCTGTGTTGTGACTTGGTTCAAGGCAATGAAAATACAGATCAATGGGCCAAAACTTCAGCTGGAGGAAACGTGTGTTGACAGCTTTATTTGCTCTTATTTTAAAGGAAAATTTGCAGTGTGTTTTACTCTAGTGGGATGGTTCTTTAGATGCAGGGTTTAAAGCAATTTATTCTTAACCATACGTTTTGACTCTGGTGAAAAGTCCACCTCAACTCCTGTATCTGGGGATGTCCCTATATGTGGGGTTTTTCATGGATTTGGTAAAGGAGCATCATCTAGCCCTTTTATCTTCACCTTTCTCCTCCTCATCTTCCCCTCTCCCGCCTTCCTGCTTCAGAGTAATTGTTGTACATTACCACCCTGCGTGTTTCACGGTGGTGTACTTGGAGGAAGCTATACTGCATTCATTCTGAAGTATGTGTATTTTTTTATATGCTTAAAAGAACAATAGTGCTGTAAACCTTAAACGAAACGTCTTACATTTCCAACTGTCTGACATCTTTCTTTTTCTTTTTCGAAAGCCTTTCTCGAAACAAGCTGTAGATCACGTACAAACACATTTAGCCAAGAAACAAGTGCCAGCCAGCCTTTTTCAGGTGAGGTTAAGACAGCGAATGTTCAAGTTCCCTTCATTTCTTTGACGGTGACTTTGTACGTGTTATTCAAGGAGACAGAATAAAATGGTACCGGTACATGTTCTTTGCTGTAGGAGTGATACTAAAATGCTTTTCCGAGTCAAATAAACTTACAAATTGCTATGCTTATCTAAAATATTCTGAAGCACATTTATGAAAGCAAACTGTACCTTGGCATGTAAACAGAGTAATATTTAAATTTGTGTAATTTTAAGCCAGTAAATGATTGAGAGTAAATCCCTGTACATCAGGAAGATACACATCCTGTCAGGATAAACCACATTGTACAGTGGAGAAACTGCCTTAACGTTTCAGGAATGTGAACTCTTTGAGAACATTTTCCCTTTTTCTGTGATTTTAAGGTATATTAATTCCTGGTTGATGATGGTGAGGTACGAAGCATTTGTACCATTTCACATGGTTTTCTGTCTCTCCGCAAGACAAAACCCAGTCAAAAATCACCTTTTGGAACAGCAGTTTCTGCACCATTGAAATTGTGTTGCTTTTCTTAAAACTTTCTAAAATTGTGGATGTTAAACGAAAGCATGGGATTTGCACATCCTCCGTTTGAATATAAATGGTACCCTGGCCTGTTTGTGAAATTAGACATCTTTTAGGTTTTTATTTACCTTAGAAAATAAAGAAATGAGAAGTGAAACAGTTCTTGTATTGTTACAACTATAATACACGTGAATACAAGACAAGAAATTCAGAGCTTTGCTGACTTTTGTAGCTAGGTGCATTAAACCACTGTGGTTTTGCAGATTATGAACCTCATCAATCACGGGAGTGTTTACAAGTTTAAATTTCTTTGACGTAAATCTTACGTCGTTTTATATATTGCGAAAATGTGAAGATTGCCCCTGCTTGATTTTTTCCCACTGCTCAGTGAAGTGTTTTTAATGTTGCAATTAGGTGAACTGACAAATTGATAACCACATTGCTTGAGTTATATCTCCCTGCTAATTGGGTTGGGATTTGAGCTCGCTGCATGCCATCACACATCAAGCAGAAGTATTTCTCCAGGAAAAAAGTCACCTGTGAATTGAAGGTGCTGGTTTCTTAGTAAGGACAGAGAGGAGAGAAGCACCTAAAAGATGAAGCCTGGCAGCAGCTCTGGGAAATACAGGCTCCGCAGCAGTGGCCATGTATTGTATTTAAAGATAGTTGCAAAAAGAACTTTATTGGGATTGTTTTGTTGAAGTCGTCGTCCATAGACAGGTGTTTACACACACGTTTCGTACAGTCCTGCCCCTCCAAGGCAAACATTTAGGGTTTTTTAGCTCATGGAAATGTTTTTTGTTTGAATTCGGGGTATTCGCTGAGATTCCAAAAGCCAATTGACACTTAAATGCTTCATTGAGCCTTTTTCAAGGGAAGCAGCAGCAGTTGTGTAGGGCCAGTGTGAGGTGTATGTAATGGGTGCTATTGTGTAATCAGTTTATTGTATGTTTACATACAATAACATACTAATTGTGTTTCTTAATCCTTTTTTAGCCATATATAGAAGAAATTTGTGATAGTCTCCGAGGAAAAATATTTCAAAAATTTATGGAAAGGTATGAACATGACATATTATCCAAACTCCCTACTTAATGTAGCAAGAAGTCAGGTCCTTTAAGTATTGCTGTGAAATAAGGCTAAAAATGTTTAGTAAACTTCATTTAATGACTTGTGGGCTATCAGCAAGCTTCTGCGAATGACTAGCGTTGTTGTATATCATGATTAATACCAGGATGTACCAGTGGAAAAGATGATACATTTTTCTGTTGCTCCGTGTAGCAGTAAAAATAGATTGTGTTTGATCCCAAAGGTTTAAAAACAGAACTATGTCCTTGTGGGGTATTCTGATGAGTAACCATCTCTGGTGTGTGACTGAAAGACCCAGACGTTGTTCTTTGTCTCGGCACACCTTGCAGTTGGGTGGAAAAGGTCTAGTAAGGAGGAAGAGGCGCAGAGCGAGTTCAGCCCTTGTAACCTTAATGGATCCGCTCTCGTCTGCGGGGTCTGTGATCAGCCAACGGCAGCCAAATGCACTCTGGAAAATGGGGTGGTGGTATTCTGCAGTCAAACTGAAATAGTTATAAAAATGCCTTCATAGAACTATTATTTCTTACCCTGAAAATAAATACTTAATTATTTATGTAGAAATGAGAAACTCACTGGGTTGGTGGTGTTT